>NC_056748.1:1163480144-1163570144 GCF_019279795.1 Protopterus annectens | reverse complement strand
AAAACAGCCCTCTCCAAAGCCAAAAACACAGCTTCAAAGGAAACCGGACAGAGAGTCCCAGGCTGTGTCTTACACAAACTCCAAAATGAATTAACCCCTCCCGTAAACACACTGTTCAAACTCAGCCTCTCTACAGGCTACCTACCCATAGAGTGGCACACAGCAACAGTTATCCCGCTTCACAAAGGTGGAGCCACAACGGACCCCGGGAGCTATCTCCCTATAAGCTTGATTAGCCTGGTCTGCAAGGCTATGGAGCACATCCTCATGGAACTCATTAACAGAGACATTGGGAACCTCCAAACATTGGACCCTACCCAGTTTGGCTTTGTTAAGGGCAGATCATGCCTCCTAAACCTGGTGGACTTCTTTGAGACAGTTACCAAGGCTTTAGACAAGGGAAAGGATGTCCACACAGCCTACCTAGACCTCGCAAAGGCTTTCGACACCATTCCCCATTCTGCTCACCAGCCTGAACATAAACCTCTGCGTCACGAGATGGGTTGCCATTTGGGTCATGGATAGAACCCACACAGTGAGAGTTGCAGGCTCTAGGTCCGACTCTAAACCGGTTACAAATAGTGTCCCCCAGGGCTCAGTCCTGGGACCCCTCCTGTTTGGTATATACTTCTCAGAGGTACAGGCAAGAACAGGAGGGCTATGGCTGACCAAGTTCGCAGATGACTGCAAACTGGAGGCCATAAGTGACTCTCCGGCTGATGCAGACATCCTCCAGAAGGGTCTCACTGAGACGAATACCTGGTGTCAAAATCATGGCCTCAAGCTAAATGCCAAAAAGTGCATAGTCATCCCCTTTGGAAAAAACAAAGTACCCGCGAACTACCACATACATGGTAGTCCCCCAAGTAGAGAAAATGAAATAAGGGATCTGGGGACCCAAGTAGATAGTAATCTCTCCTTTGTTAATCATATTGCCAAGGTGGTTAGAAAATCCTTCTAGGTGGCCCACCTAATCACAAAAGAGTTTGCATCTAGTACAAAAGAGGTTATTGTCCCTCTCTACTCATCACTCATTAGACCCATCATAGAGTACAACGCCCCATTTGGGATGTACCTTACAAGACACCTGCAACAACTGGAAAAGCCACAAAAGTACCTCACCAAGAGGATTATTGGCCTCAAACAGATGCTCTTTGCAACCCAACTGAAGAAACTCCAGTTGTACTCTGTTGCATACCGCCTACTTAGAGGTGATCTCTGCCTGACATACAAGGCCATGTCCAACCCAGAATTGATGGACATGCTCCACCTAAAAAAAAGCAAATCCCCGAGAGCCACACGCTCTAGGGATCTAAACCTCACCATAATGATAAATAGGACTTGCTGGAGGGATAGATTCCTGTCCCAGAGACTCCCCATGCTTTGGAACAGGATTCCAATCTACATTAGACAGAGCCCCTCACTAACACTCTTCAAGAGAAACCTTGACGAGTGAATGGGAAACAGATAATTTACCCCGGTGATCACTGCAATGGCTCTGCTGGACAGAGGCACAGGGAACTAATGGCTCTGCTGGACAGAGGCACAGGTAACTAATCTAAGGGGGCATCAAAACACACGTTCTGGCTTGGCTTACATATGCCCTTGGGCAGATAGCCTAGTACTTACCTATGAACCTAATTCTAATTGCTCCAGACTTGCCTTGCCAGCACTGGTACCCACTGCTGCGCAGCCTGTTCCCTCTGCCCCCATGACATCTTTATTATTATTTTTTTTGTATTATTTTACATTTGTTGACCGGGCTAGTCTAGCTGGATCAAAGTCCATTTTCAGTAGAGGCCCGGGGAGAAAAGCTCCACAGATAAAAGCAAGGTAATTGAAAAACAAGTACAATACACTTATGAGACAGGCAATGAGCAAAATACAATGATATAAGTCCAGGTATGGTTGTACAAATCTAAGAAAAAACAAATAATACCAATTATGCGTTGAATACTTTTGTACTACTTACTGAAGTTCAAATGTAATGGATATTTATAAAAACATTAATTGTAAAAAAAAATTATTTTTTTTTTTTTTTAATTCATGTTTGAGAATGGTAGTAACAATGTAATCATTAAGTCATTATGTGATCAGAGAGAAACATTACAGAGTTGATTAAAGAAATATGAAAGTAGAAAGATGAGAGCAGGTTAGTCTGGATTGGTGCAAGAGCATAGCCAGAAATCTCCTTCAGATCCCAACCCTCCTAACCCAGATGGACGGAGATTTCATGTGTCCCCAATTGCAGACCCTCAATTTGGCAGCCTGGTTTATTCCATGACCACTGAACAAGCTGCCAATCTCAGTAAAAAGGTTCTAGATGTTATACTTGAGGCCAGATGCCCTAGCACTAGAAAGTCTTAAGCTGACAAATGGAAAAGGTTCTGTACCTGGATCCAGGCTAAGGGAGCCGGTACGGCACAGCCCTCCCTACCTCTCATCCTGGATTACCTAGCTGACCTGCTACACAGTGGTCTTTCCTTTTCCTCTATTAAAATTCATGCCTCTGCTATCTTTGCTCATTTCAACACTGAGCAACCACTTTTTTCACACCCTCTCATCAAACAGCTCCTAAGAGGGGCTAGCAACTTGCCACCCAGAAGAGCACTTACCCCAGCTTGGGACCTAAACTTTGTGTTGGAAAAGTTCATTCTACCCCCCCTTTGAATCAGCAGCTTCAGCAGACTTAGTTTCTTTCCTGGAAGACAGCCTCGCTTCTGGCCATCACTTCAGCCAGAAGAGTATCCGAGCTACAAGCACTCATGGCTGTAGAGCCCTTCATCATCTTCCATGCTGACAGTGTGTCCCTCAGGGCTAACCCATCTTTCATGGCAAAAATGGTGTCCAGTGTGGCTCTCAACCAATCCATTCATTTGCCCACCTTTTTCCTTAACCCACAAAGCAAGGGAGAAAGGATATACTGCACTCTCTAGATGTGCACAAACCGCTCAGATTCTTTCTGGACAGTACTAAATCATTCAGAAAGACTGATCAATTGTTAGTCAGCTTTGCTGCAGGAGCACAGGGCAAAGCCATATCCAAACAAACAATTTCCAAATGGTTAGCACATTGCATCCATTTCTGCTACAAGCAACATGGGAAACCTCCCCTTGAGGTTATCAGGACTCACTCTACCAGAGTAGCCTCCACCTCTGCAACTTTCCTCAGAGGAGTCCCCATCAGGGACATCCTGGAGGCTGCAACATGGACATCTGTTCACACTTTTATCAAGCATTACCAGCTGCCTATCTTCTCCAAATCCAGGGCAGGCTTTGCCACTGCAGTCTTGCAGGGCATTCTAGCCAGCCCTTAGTCTTCTTGACTACCTCTGCCCTTTTCTTCAGCTTTGGGACATCAACCCAAATGTGATGACTGCAACAGTGAAACACAAAGAACACAGTACAGTTGTGTACACATACCATAAATGTAGATGTTAGTGTATTCACTGCTGCAGTCCTGGTTTCCCTCCTTCCAACCTCCCTTTTTCTCTCTCTGTCTCTCTCTCTCTCCTTACAAGGAACTTTTTGGTATTTACTTTCTACTGGTGGGGTTCTTCCACCAAATCCTGGCTCCCACTTGGGGGCTCCTGACAGGGCAAGAAAAACTGATGTAAAAGCGTTGCCTTACTTTATACTACTGTCAACCTGACATCAGTCCTGAAGCGACAGCAACCGACGCAAAAATACTAAGCCTTTGGTATCTGGGCAGACTGAGGGCTACCCCAAATGTGATGACTGCAACAATGAATACACTCGAACATCTACATTTATGGTAAGTGTACACAACTGTACTTTCCTGTAGATGCCATGGTGGTAGTGGCAGCCATTAAAAAGAAACTAGCAGAGGAAAGTTCCTCTATCCATCCCCCGCAGTAGGGAGTCACGGACAGTGGATAGATTCGGGAAGCGAGTTTACACTTCATTGATCTTTGCCCTATGGTCTTAGAATTACCTGGCACATTTTACTACATCTGATAAAGTAGCTGAAAAATTCTCTCTCAGGTGCTGGCTGTGTGTGTGTGTAAAAATCAGTCACCTCTCAGTTGGCTACCCTAATATCCATTTTTAATTCTTCCATGAGGCTCATTTCACATGTAGCTGAAGGAATTACAAGAGCAGCAGGTTCAGGTATTTTCATAAGGAGGCATGCTTGGATGCTTTTGTGCGATTTTGCGGAGCTCTTCATATCTTCATTTGTCAGTGCACCTTTTGACGGCTCTTACCTTTTTGGCCCAACTGTAAGACACATTAAGTAGGTGTGAGAAGGATGGGAAAACCCTTTCTGCCATAGTAGTACGTTTTTCCACTCATCAGAATTCCTTCTCTAGGAACCATCAAACCACGGACAAAATTTAGTTCAGAAAATCCCAAGAGTCTTCCCAGATGTCACCTGGTGAAGGTTCCCCCAGAGGCAGAGGTGGAACAGTAGTGGAAGATGCTGCCCTCACAGCAGAAGTAGCCCGCAACATTAGCGTTTCTGAGATCCCTTCTTTGGGAAACCCTTTCAGTGCTAAACAAAATAAAATGAAGGTGCAGCCACCAGAGTTAAAAACTGGAAATCCACCTTTTATTGCACCTTACAATGGCTAAGCACTTTCATCCCAATGTCTGTTAGGGACTTCTTCAAAACAACCAAATTACACACACACTTCCCTTAAATACACATCCAGTTAAAAACAGCGGTTAACAAATTCCCTAATTAATAAGATAATTATTAATTAAAACTCAATTCTAATAAAGAACAAACAGTTTAAACACATAATGTGAAGTTGTATCTTACCGTTCATTCTTACTGATGAATCGGCTCTGACTCGGCCAACTGCAAAAGCTCGAGGTCTTAAACCAGCTCGAGGCCAACTCCCTATCCCATGATGCACCCTGATCTTCCATCATATCTCGTTTGCCGCTGCAACTTGATTGGACATTCACCAGCTCTGGCCAGTGAATAACTTCATTTTTCTCTGAGTGTTTAAAATAGCTTAGCTTGTTAGTGATTTAGATAGTTTAGAGCATAGATAATATAGTTAATTAGTGGCCGTATTTTTAGGCCTTTTTTTCTCCCTATCTCTAGCACAATTTGTTAAGTCTATAGTTTAGTGAGATATTAGTGGCCATGTTTTTAGGTCTTTATTCTCCCTATCTCTAGAATTATATTGTGTGTGTATCTATAAAAGTAGAGCCTTTCTTTTTCACAGGGCACATAGTTTAACTTAGTGTAAAGTTATACTAACACTAATAGTTAGATATTAGTGGCCGTGTTTTTAGGCCTTTTTTTCTCCCTGTCTCTAGCATTATATTGTGTATTGTGTATGTTTATCGGTTAACTTAGAGCCCCTCTTTTTTTTTTTTTTTTTTTTTTTTTTTCTTTACAGGGCAGATAGTTTATCTTAGCTTAAATTTATATTTTATTTATTTACATTTGTTGACCGGGAGTGTATGACAGGACGTAAGTCCATTTTCAGCGGAGACCCGGGGAGAAAAGCTCCACAGTTAAAATAGACAGTAGTTACATTGGATTACATAGCGATTAACAATTTAACATAGCAATTAATTACAAACATATTTACAGATGAAGAACATAGTACATCAGTAGACAACTAGAATCTTTATCTGCGAAGTACATAGCAGACATTAACAAATGTTACAATAAGAAGTTCTTGCTGTATAAAAAGTACTAGGCTTATGAGCATCTGAAATTACTATAATCAAGGTAGTTAGTGGGGTGGAAAGAAAGATGGTGGTTGGATGAGGTGGGTATTAGAGTGGGAGTTGCAAGGGCATAGCCAGCATGTTTTTAGGTGCGCTTTTAGTAAAGTTTTGAAGTGGGTGCATGATGGTACGGAGGCAATTGTGGGTGGGAGGGAGTTCCATAATTTGGCTATGGCGCAAGAGAAAAGTGCTTTATTATTGTATAATAATATATACATCAATAGTTAATTTTTCTCAGAGACTTTTTTTTACAAGGCTTTAGTAGTTGGTTCAGTGTGGATATTAGTGTTAGAGCCCTCTTATTTACAGGGCAGTACTTGCTGTGAAATATTACTGTTGGTATTTTTTGTACTTCTGAATATATATTTGTCTCTGATACTGTGTCTCATCAGGAGAAGGAAAAAGCCAAGTCTGGCTTCAAAAAATGCCCAATATGTGGGCAAAAGATGTCAATCACCGATGGACATACTGAATGTGTCTATTGTTTGGGTGAGTTACACCTGCAGGAAAGCTGTGCTATATGGCACTCCCTTAGCTCCAGAGTGTTGCATGGAAGGAAAAGAAAACTCATGGGTAAGGGTCTGTTAAAATCCTCTTTCCAAGAGTCGCTGGATAAGTCTGATAAGCACTCCAAAAAGCTTATGGAACCGACGAAGCGTCTAATCGACTTCAAAATCAGCCTCTAGTAAAGCTTCGACATTTGTTCCACAGCCTTATGAACCGACTGTCGTTATGGTTAGGAGCCGGTCCCCGACCTTGGAGCCAGTATCTCGTACATTAAAATCTCCCATTTTACAGTTGGTGGCTTCGTCACATTCTTCACGGGCCACAAGTAGACTGTCTGATTTGGATGTGGACTGCATGGTGAAGAAGCTTCTACAGATACCGGTGCTGGCAAAAAGTTTATTGGCACCGACCCCAGGGGCTTCCGAGCCGACTTTAGTTCCCCCAACATCTTCTGTTCCTCCTCCGATCTGCATGGAAGTTTCAGAGCCCGGAACTGATGACCGTGGAACTCTCGGGACCGACACCAACTCTGTGGTTTTCGGTCCCGACTGCCCTGATGTCTTTGGTGCCGACCGAAGGATCTCGGAACTGACACTTACCAGTTGGGTCCAGTGAGAATAGTAGGACCGACTTGTCGGTGCCGACTTTACCTCTCGGGGCAGATAGTTTCCATTGAATATTTGGATACGAAGGATTCTTCTTGTTGGGACTGAGGGGCCTTCAAGACTATGAAGAGGGCCTTCTCCACCCTGATGACCACTCCATCAGTACTGGCAGCTCCCTCCCTGAAAGCACCGGTGTCTGCCTCTTCATCACACGCTCCATTAAAGCGTAGAGTTTCTGAGTCGCAGGAAGCCTCATTGGGTGAGCCATGTTCTTCAGAGACCTCTCTAGAAGCTCCCACTGAAGAGGTGCCTAGGAAGAGACTTTGCAAGAGGAAGCATCTAGACTCCCCACAGGAGTCCGTCACTTCGAATACTGACTTGGATGAGTCAGAAGGGTCCCCCATGGTCCCTTTCAGAAGATATCTCCTTTGCAGATATCTTAGAAATTCTTAAACAGAGCGGTGGCTTCAAATCCCTTAACCCTCCTGATGGCAGTCCTCCTGAAGGCTTTTCGGTCTCAACCCTCCACCTCTTGGGTGTCGTCACCCTTTAATGAGATGCTGGAATTACTCACTCGAAAGGCATGGGAGTCCCCAGACACCATGGAGCCTGTACCCAGGAGGCCTAATAAATTTATAACCTGCCCTCAAGATATTGCTTATCTTACTAAAGGAGTGCCTGTTGATGTTATGGTGGTGGCGGCGGCTGCCGCCAAGAAGGAATTATCAGAGACTTCATCTGTTCATCTTCCTAATAGAGAATCCAGGATCATGGACAGATACAGGAAGCATATGTTTAGTTCAGCGGCCTTTGTCCTTCGATCACTGAACTACCTCACACATTTCACTAGATTACAAAGGGATCTCCAGAAGGAGCTGGGAGACACCCTGCAAGGTTCAGTAGCTGCGGAGGTTTCGGACATGGTAACTTCCCAGCTCTCCACTCTTAATTCGATTGTGAACTCATCCGTTATCATATGCAGCTGATGGTACGAGCAGAGCAGCGGGTACAGGAATCGCTCTCAGGAGACATTCCTGGATGCGCTTATGTTCCTTTGTTGAACCCTTTAAGTCTTCCTTCATTGACTCACCTTTGACGGTCCATCCCTTTTTGGGCCAAAGGTAAAGGAAACTCTTACCAGGAGTGGAAAATACAGAAAGACCTTGTCTGCCATCAGAGTACATTTTTCTATCCCGAATAGACCTTACCCCAAAGGGAGGGAGGGTGGAAAGATATGGTTCTGTAAATCTCAAGGATCTTTCCAGAACACTCATGGTGAAACGCCCTCTGGAGTCAGAGAAGTGGGTAATAACGGAAGATGTCTCCCACGTGGCAGAGGGAGGTCCGCAGAACCAGGGCGACAGAGATCAGTTCTTTGGCAAGCCCTATCAGCGCTCCTGAAAGGAGGCCCCGAGTGTTCATCTCTGGAGGTAGTCGGGGGTACACCTTTCTTTGTACCTAGATGCCTGGCTAAAAATAAAAGACAGCTGGGTACAAAGCATAATATCCAGAGGATACTCCATTCCCTTTGCCACTCCACCCCCTCTAGTACAAAACATCCCAGACGTTCCACCCAGTCACAGGGAACAAGCAACCTTAGAGGTCCAAAGGTTGCTGGAGAAAAGAGGCATCCAGCCAGTCCCAGCAGACCAGAGAGGATCTGGAACTTACTCAAGGTTCTTTTTAGTTCCAAAGAAAACAGGACTGGAGACCTGTTCTGGACCTCAGCAGACTAAACAAGTCAATAAAAAAGACGAAGTTCCAGATGGTCACGCTTCAGTCAATACTCCCTTTTCCTGGGGAAAGACAATTGGATGTGCTCTATAGGTCTTCAGGATGCGTACTACCACATAAAGATGGACAGGCTATCCAGGGATCATCTATGCTTCAGGCTGGGAGCCAGCCATTATCAATTTTGCGCTCTGTCCTTTGGTCTTCCTACAGCCCCCATGGTGTTCACCAAATGTATGGCAGTAGTCATTGCTCACCTGAAACATTTGGGATTCCAGGTGTTTCCATATCTAGATGACTGGCTCCTCACTGCCACCACCAAACATCAACTCATTCAGGCGAGTGACACAACCTGAAATCTCTGCAATCAATTGGGGATTACCATCAACTTTCTAAGTCTGCCTTATCGCCATCTCAGCAGACCATTTTTGTAGGAGCAGAACTAAACACAATTTCAGTGATAAGACTGCCTCCAGAAAGTGTCTCTTACAAAAACAAATATTAGACTTACTTCCAAGGACAAAAGCCCCAGTCTCAATGGTACTCAAATTGCTAAGATCAATGGTGGCAGTGATCATAGCCATTTCCCTTGCTCGAATGCACATGCGAATTCTACAGTGGCTTCTATTCTTTCAATGGTCCTTTCAGGAACTCAAAATGTCACACTAAATCATCATAACGAATACGTGCAAGAAGGACCTTCAATGGTGGCTGGCATCTCAACAGGCAACTTGGGGCCATCCATTTGTTCTACCCAATCCCATAGCCATGGTGACCATGGACGCTTCCTTGATGGGGGCATTATCATGGAAGAACAGCCCAAGGCACGTGGAAGAAACACGAGGCTCATCTGCATGTAAATGTTCTGGAGATGAGAATGGTACTTTTAGCATTGCACTCCTTTCAAGACTCTCTTCCTCCAGGAACAATTGCAATTCGGACAGACAATATGTCAGTGGTTTGGTACATAAACAAACAAGGAGGAACCAAATCTTATCCCCTGTGTCGAGAGACCCTGAGAGTATGGCAGTGGGCAGATTCCACCCAGTGCTTTCTGATAGCAACGCACATCCTGGGGAGATCCAGTGTGATAGCAGACAAGCTAAGTAGGGCAATTCTTTTGCCTCACGAGTGGTTCCTAAAGAAACAAGTAGTGGAATGGATATTCTGCAGGTGGGGCTATTCTTGCTGCGACTTCTTTGCAACCCCAACAAACACGAAATGCAGCAGCTTCTTTGCCCTGATCCCCCTGCTGGGGGATGCCCCAAGGGATGCACTGGTGCACAATTGGCCCTTGGGTCTCCTTTATGCCTTCCCCCCTTCCCTCTGATACCCAAAGTATTACAGAAAGCAAATTCTCTGTGAAGGACCATAATCTTAATAGCCCCTTACTGGCTTCGGCATGTTTGGTTTCCCTTCCTCCAGCCTCGTCTTTTGGAAGAAGCCTAGATCCTGGACCCAGTTCCGGATCTGCTGACCCATTTATCGGGGAGCTCTTCATCCTTCTCTTCATTCCCTCAAACTGACAGCTTGGCTGCTCCAATTCCAGCAATAGCCAGGAATTACAACCTCTCAGCGGAGGCCCAACATGTTATAAGATTTATTTATTTATTTATTAATTTTACATTTGTTAACCGGGAGAGTCCAAGTGGATATATGTCCATTTTCAGTGAAGGCCCGGGGAGAAAAGCTCCAGAGCAGTAAAATCATTAACAAGAGAAAGACATGTTAACCAAAAGGTTCAATTAAACAAAATATAGAGTACACAATCTTTATACTTCATATAGAAGTATAGTATATATAAGATAGTGAGTTAACCAAAGAGTGTATTTGCCAACATTCACAGTTGATTAGTAAATAGGGTGGATAGTAGAGACCCAGGATGGAGCCTTGGGGTACCCCTAGGGAAGACCGGCAGTAAGGGAGAGAGCTGATTTAGCCATTTTACAGCTTGTTGTCTACCATCTAGGTAGCTCTTAAACCAAGAAATAGTAGAGAAGCTGAGATTTAGGGTGGTTAGTTGTATGAAGCAGTTTTTCATGGTTGACCATGTCAAAGGCTTTAGATAAGTCTAAGAGAGTTGCAGATACTAGCAGTCCAGTGTTTCTGTGGTTATTGACTGTATTAGTGAATGATGTAAGTGCGGTGGTGGTGCTATGAAAGGGTCTGAAACCATGTTGCTGAGTGGATAGTAATTTGTTTTGTAAGATGTATTTCATCAGTTGCATGTGGACAACCATCTCTAGAAGTTTTGGTAGGTGGGATAGTATAGCTATGGGTCAATAGTTACTAAGTTCTACATAGGTACCCCCTTTGTGCAGTGGTGTAATATGTGATATTTGCCAACGATGGGGTATTTTGCACTCTGAGTTAGATCTGTTTATTAATGTGGAGACAGGGTAGGCTATTGCTTCAGCTGCTAGTTGCAAATAATTCGGAAGGTATATTATCAGAGGCTGTAGAGGATGGCCTAAGTTTTAGGAGTAATTTTTGTATGATTTTGGTTGGCACTGGGTTCATAGGTTCATAGGTTCATACTAGGCTATCTGCCCAAGGGCATTTATAAGCCTCGCCCAGAGTTTTGTGGCTTTCGCCACCCCTTTAGTTTGGTGGATACTATGCCCATTATTTTGCTGTGCCTCTGTCAAGCAGTGACACTGAGGTAATCCCTGGGGTATATCTGCGATCTCCCATCAATTGGTCAAGATTTCTCTTGAACAAGGCCAGCGAGGTGCTCTGCCTCACATGTACCGGGATTTTGTTCCACAGCATGGGGAGTCTCTGGGTGATGAATCTGTCCCTCCAGCACATCCTATTGATAACCGTGTCAAGGTTTAAGTCTCCCGCCCTTGTAGTTCTGAGGGATCTAGATTTTTTGAGGTGAAGCATGAATAAATTCCCACTGTCAGTCTCGAACCCAGGACCTTGGTAACACTAGTCTGCATGACCTACCACTAAGCCATGACTCTCATTTTGAAGGTGAAGATGGGGTAACTGAGATTTGTTTTGGGTGAAGAGGGTGTTTTAGTTGGGGATGGGTTGTTGGGGCTTAGTTGATTGTTGGCTAGGTTTTGGATAGTTTCTGTGAAGAATTTTTTGACCTGAGTGGGGATGTTGTCATGGTTGTTCACTATTTTGGGGGTGGGGGTGGTTGTTTTCCCTGGTTGCAGTACAGTGTTAACAGCAGCCCATAACTTTTTTGGGTTGTTAATATATTTATTCTGCATATTTTGGTCGTAGGAGATTTTCTTTTAATAAGTTGTTTAACTTTGTTACGTAACTGACTGTATGTTGGTCTATTTGGGATTTGCTTTTATGATAGTTTGTCCATGCTTTGTTCCTATCTCTGAGTAATGTTTTAATATTTAAAGTTAGCCAAGGTGCATGTTTAGTTCTGATTCTTGTAGTTCTAGGAGGGGCATGATGGTTAAGTATGTTAATGAAGGTGGAATTGAAGTATAGTACTGCTTCATCAAGGTCCAAAGTTTTCAGGGGGGGTCCAGTTACATAGTTTTAGGTCAATGTTGAAGTTGAGTTGGTTGAAGTTTTTTCTATTCCTACATTCCCTGACAGTTTCTTGAGTCAGTTGGGGAGTTTTGCTTCTTATTATAAATGTAGCTAGGTGGTCACTGAGGGTGTCTGGCAGGCAACCAGCATGAGATATATGGGAAGGATGAGATACTGGTATCCAGTCTAGTATAGACTGATGTTTGGTACTTTTGTCTGTTCTGGTGGGGGAGGTTATTAGTTGGGTTAGTCCATGTAGGTTGATATGGGCGATAGGGTTTAGACTGGAGCAGTTATCCCAGTCAATATTAAGATCACCTAATAGGATGTTTTCTTGGGGAAGGATGTTGGTAATCCATTCTAGTAGTTTTTCTGTGATGGTAATATTGTTCCCTGGGGGGATGTAGCATCCTATAATGTTGATATGTTTATGTGGGTTAAGTTTCAGTTTAGTGAGGATGAGTTCAGTGTTATCTAAGTCTGAGGTTGTTATGTCTAGTTTTTCTAAGATAAGGTAGGTTTTATATAGTATTGCTACTCTTCCACCCCTTTTTCCTACTCTGTCATTTCTGATTATATTGTAGCCTGGTGCTGTGATTTCATTATCTTGAATTAGGGGCTTAAGCCAGGTCTCTGTCAGAATGACAGTATCTGGATGGTAAAAGGAGATTAAGGCATGGAGGTCATGGACCTTATTTAAGATGTTTCTGATATTTAGATTTATGATGAGGAGCGAGTTTGTGGGCCTTTGGAGTAGGGTTGTATTTAGGTCTGGGATTAGTCTGTCTGGACTGAGTGGGCCTCGGTTGGGGTATATGTCACCACAGCATACTAGTGCTGTTTTTAGGTGTACATAAAGTTTGACTAGTTTGTAGATGTTTTGTGTAATTGAGTGGTGTTGGGATTGGTTATTTGATGGGCATAGCTTGTGTCTGAGGTGGTGAATTATGATGGTGTGATAGTTGTATGGGGTTAGCTGTATATATGGTATGGGGTTTGGAGTACTGGGGGATGTTCCTTTGTAAGGAATGAATAGTGTGTAGGTAAGTGGTGTTTGGTAACTGGTAATGGTGGTTATCAGAGTGAAGGAAGTGATGCAAATGGTATGTAGTAGGAGTTGAGTGTGTGAGGGTTGAGATGGTGATATCATGGTGTAGGGGTGAAGTACCTAATGTCAGCCAATAATCCCAAATGCCCACAGCTATTATTCAACAGTATGATCCCACCAAAAATATGATAAATAAAAGTCAACTAGGATAACTCCAAAGACTCGTCACTCTAGTTATAAATGATCAAGTGTTAAAAAGCATCCAGCAAATAAGATTCTTATATCAATGTAAGTAAAAATACACTTGACAAAAAATCAGGCACATTCAAAACAAAAAGTCAGAAGACGATAGTTGACCCATTCATTAAAATGGTGAGCAGATGTTATAAACTGTAGTATGTTCTATATGTTGTGGATTTTCAAAAAGTTTAAAGTAAACCTGTAAAACTTGTACGAATCTTGGGATATTTGTCCCAAGTGACAGAATTCTCAAAAATACAAAGACTTGTTTACAATTATTGCATATGGCAACACTAAACAATAGCATTCAAACAGCAAATCAGATGATATACAATACAAAAATTATTATGCAAACCCCTATCAAATTCGTTAGTCACCTAAATGAAATGCAGATCCAATAAATGCGCCAAGTGTTTGTTTTACATCCCAAGTCCATATATGGCTTCTAGTGAAAACGAATGTCAGTCCACCACTTGTAAAGGCATCCACAGTCAAAAAAACGCCTTAGTGCATGTACAACTTTAGAATCATTTCCTACTAGACTTTATCCTCCCACCATTACTGTATCCTGTAGTAAGTCTGAAAACAGTCTTGGCATCCCATTACAAATGCACAGTTTACTTCATCAGTTTATTTGGTTCTAGGTCCTCAAAGGCAGAATTCCCACCCAACTTTGTTTTCCAATCCAGTGGAAGCTCTTTTCCTATGCGTTGCATTTACTTTACAGATGGAGGAAAAATAAGTCCCAACTCGCAGGCATGAATCACTTGCTAATTAAATATTAAAAACAACAAAGGTGTTGCACCCTCTCCAATCAGCAAGCTCCCCCCATCAGTACACGGGTACCTCCTCTCATAAATAACATCCTCTCTCAAATCATCCACCAGAAGGTTATATCTTAGAAAATGGAAGAGATTTTCAGTTTTCTCTGTGGGCATCTCAGAATGATGTTGATCCTTACCTAGCTCTGATCCCATCTATACTGGAATTTCTAACTAAACTTTTCAATGAAGGAGCTGCTGCAGCTACCGTCAGAGTTCAGTTAGCAGCAATCTCAAACTTTCATCTTGGCTTCCAGGATTCTAATCTGATGTCACATTAACTCTCTAAAGCCTTTCTTAAGGGTACCATTCATTTCAGACCACCAACCAGAACTCCAGCCATGCCATGGATTCTAATTTTTGTTCTCTCTCGAATTATATTACCTCCTTTTAAACCAGCCTTGTTCTGTCATTTGAAATTCCTCTCATGGAAGACTATATTTTTGATACCTATTACTTCTGCTCTGTGGATTTCTGAGTTGCAGGCCTTAACCATCAAACCTCCTTATCTGATTTTCCATAATGACAGAGTTTCGTTCAGAACTAATTCATCCTTCTTACCAAAAGTTTGTTCAGAGACAAATCTTAACCAATCCATTGAGTTACCCATTTTCTTTCTTCAGTACATAAATAGGATGGAACACATGCTAGACAAACTTGATGTTCATAGACAATTCCGATTTTATCTAGATAGAACAAAACAATTCAGGTCAACAGATCAGCTCTTTGTTTCTTTTTCGGAGTCAAAAAAAGGTGCCCCAGTGATGCAAGTAACCATGTCAAGATGGCTATCAGATTGCATTTTGTTCATTTATAGTTCAGAGAATGCTCCCTTACAACAGAAAATAAAGGCCCACTCTACTAGAGCTGTTTCAACCTCATTAGCCTTTTCTGCAAGGTTACCATTAGATTCTGTTTGTGCAGCTACCTGGTCAAGATCTCATACCTTTATCACTCATTACAAAGTACACAAGGCCTCCAGGGACAGGACCTCCTTTGGTTCCACAGTTCTGAGGAACTTTCTTCCGTGAGCCACCCGAGAAAGATGGTGCTTGGGACGCTACCCATCAGTAAGAATGAACGGCAAGATAGAACAACTTCACATAAAGAAGTTATGTACTCACCATAACGTTCCATGTGAGTTGTTCATCTCGCCTTCATTCTTACGTCCCACCCTACAACCCCCATCCGGTATACTTGAGGTCTATCACCTTTGTTATATGGTGCATTGTCTCTTATCCAGCTCTCAGAGTGGCATATTAATGGTAGTAAGTAGTCAGTTGGCATCAAACAGGATATTGAGGGGAAGATCAGGGTGCATCATGGGATAGGGGGTTGGCCTCGAGCTGGTTGAAGACCTTGAGCTTTTGCAGTTGGCCGAGTCGGAGCCGAGGATCAGCCCCAAATCCATCAGTAAGTATGAAGGCAAGATGAACAACTCACAAGGAACGTTATGGTGAGTACATAACTTTTTTAATATTTATGTATATTTTTAAAAACCTTCATAATTTTTCAACTTTAAAATGCACTAAATGCTAATGTTTTCATTTAAACCTTGGGCCATGGAAGCATTTAAATGTAGTTGCCAGTTAAGTTTACATACCTCTAAGTGCTCAGGTACAATTCTCCCCTGCGGGTCAGAATTAATCTGTCGAATCACCAAGAACCCAAAACTGTGGTCTTTGTGTATATCTTCATGCTTAAATAAAGCATTGGTTTGCCTGCCCTTATTTAAGTCCAATAAATTTGCATGCATCCTTTCATTTAATCGCCTGGAGGTTTTATCAATGTAGAACGCTGGACATTTTAAACACTTGGCTAAATAGACTATAGTTTTAGACTGACGGTTGAAATGAGAATTAATAAGTATATTAATGTTGGCTAACTTAAAATTGTCACCCGTTGTTAATGTATACGGACACTGGATGTTCTTCGTGTTTCACTGTTGCAGTCATTACAGTTGGGTTATCCTTCTGGCAGGCTACCCTCAGTTGGCCTGAATTCCAAAGTCTAGGTCCGGCGTTGGTTGCTGCACCTCTTCCCTGACGTCAGTGTGTCAGGGGTATAAAAGATGCAGCCGACGTCATTTTCTTCAGTCTTTCTTGCTGAGCGGTACCCGAAGTAAAAGCAGTTCGCAAGTGCCAGTCGGCCGACTCCTGAGATTTTCGTGTTCGAATTTCAGATCCGAAGTCTTCATTAAAAGCTAAGTACCCCGTTGGGGAAACTTTTTTACTTGCTCCAGTCCGATGTCCGAAAAAGTGAATAATTGTATTTCTTGTGAGAAGCAAATACCTCATAAGGACTTTCATTCTTACTGTATTCCTTGCCTAGGCCCTGACCACGATGTTGCTAGTTGTCGGTTTTGTGCTAGATTTAACCAACGCACTATTAAGCATCGGTACGATTTTGCATTTCACTATTTTGGCAGAAGATTTAATTATACGATGTCGTCTGATAGCCATCCGACTACCGGAATTCACAAGAAACGCAAAGAAAAAGAAAAGGACAGGCATCCGAGGTCCAAAACTGACGCCGAGGCTTCTTCTAAGCCAGTCGCCGGTTCTCAGTGAGGTGCCTTCGCAGCCCATGACGACTGCTACTTTAGACCCGCAGGCCGCTACCGACTCCCACGTGGAGTCGACCAGGCCGCTGGAAACTCAGGGTATTGGACCTTCGGAGACTATTCCCTCAGATGGGTCCGGAGCCGCTGAGCAGGCATCGGCTTCTGAGGGTGTTTTCAGACCTACTCAATTATATGTTAAAACGACTTCAGCTCAAAGGCAAAGACTAAAGCACCTTTAAAGACAAAGAAACAAGTACAACAGCCTCATGGACAGGCCTCCATGCCCAAAAAACAGATGCTCAAAATGGCCGAAGACTTAATTACTTTGATCAGGGGTTCCCATCTCCCTCCTGATAAGAGGCCTAGGCAAGAGACAGAATATGAATCTTCAGATCAGGTTTCCATTTCATCTGATTCCTCTTCTGATCAGGAATACTCTCTTCCTCCTTATGAGGATTCTGATGCTGAAGAATCTATCCCTTCAGCCTCTCCTCCTGAGGATTACTCTTTTGGGGAAACTTTGCATACCATGAGGGAGCATTTCTACTGGGAGAGCCAAGATTATTCAGAATCTAAGAAAAGGCTCAGAGACTTCCTTTTACTACCACAACACAGGCCCCTAGCTATTCCACCTGTGTTAGACATTGTAGATGATGTATTTTCAGAGTCCAGTCTGACCCCTAACTCCTTGCCTCCAGCTCCTGTTAAGCCGGACAGATACTACAGGGTTTCTGACTCTCATAAATTCCTTTTCAAAAACCCTGCTACTGACCCAGAAACTATCTCTCAGGGTCCCAAAGGGGTCAGGGCGTCCACTGCAAAAAAAACCCTACCCCCTCTGACAGGGATTCTAGGGCACTGGACAGATGGGGAAAAAGATTTACACTTCTGCTACTTTGGCTATAAGGGCTTTAAATTGTCAGTTTCATATGCTCAAATATCAGCAATATGTTATGTCACTGCTTAAACAGAAAATGTTGATGAATTCTGAATGTGCAGAAAACAAAGAAATGCAGGATTTATTGCGTGCAGCTGAACAAGTTGGAAAGCATACTTTTGCAATGTGGTTTTGATTCTCTGGAGGCCTCCTGCAGGGTCGCTGTTATGGGTTCTGTCATTAGGAGGCATGCTTGGTTAAAGGAACAAAGTCTACCTGATAATGTTAAAGCAAAATTATTAGATGCTCGATTACAGCATGATACCTTGTTTGGTGTTAAAGCAGAAGAGGTGTTAAAGAAAATGGAGGACAAAGCTAAATCTATGGAGGACAAAGCTAAATCTATGCTAACAGTCAAGGATTTCTTACAGGTACAGCCTCCAAGATTTAGCAGACACTGGCCTACAAAGAATTGGTCCTTTCCAGTGTCAGACCACAAAGGGGCAGATTCAGGCGCCCTAGAGGCAGATCCCAGCCCCAAGGTCCGTACAGGTCCAAACAATGGGGTGCTTCTACCTCCAAAAGTGGAGAAGACAAGTCACAGCCATACAGGAAACAGCCCCAATGACTTCCCCCTGCCTGTGCCAAGCACCTATCTTCTGGCAGCACCTTTAGGGGGAAAACTAGCACTTTTTTCTCAAAATTGGCACATAACCCAGGACAAATGGGTCTTAGACATAGTGTCACAAGGCTACAAGTTTCACTTTCATAACCTGCCAAGGGCAAACGGTTGGCCAGACCTGCCAAAAAATCAATGGGCAGAGGCACAAAAACAAGTCTCATCCCTCATGGACATAAGGGCCATTCAACAAGCACCAGAGCAAGAGCAGGGACAAGGATTTTATTCAAAATTGTTCTTGGTACCAAGAAAGGAAAAAGCCTGGAGACCAGTACTGGACCTATCTATTCTAAACACATATCCGGATATACCAAAATTCAAAATTTTGACTCTACAGCAGCTTCTGCCCATGCTGGGCAAGAAGGCTTGGCTTGTGACTTTAGACCTAAAAGAGGCATACCTGCATGTCCCAATCAGACAAACATGCAGAAGATACCTCAGATTCAAAGCTGGCTCAATGCACTACCAATTCTCTGCACTGCCCTTTGGCTTATCTACTGCGCCCAGGGTCTTCACAAAGTGCCTGGCACCAGTAATTGCATTCTGCAGACAAAGAGGAATACAAATATATCCTTACTTGGACGACTGCCTCATTCAAGCAGAGAACAAGGACATTCTGCTATAGCATCTGGCGTTTGTAAAGAGATTACTAACATGCCTAGGGTACACAGTCAACAAAAAGAAATCAAAACTAGTACCCTCTCAAGAGATAATATTTCTCGGTGCAAGCTTAAATAAAACTGCCCAGACGGCTTCACGCCAGACAAACAAAAGCAACTGACTACCTATTTCAAACTGTTGGCAACAAAGGCCCAGTTATCTGCAAGAAAAATTCTGCAGGCTTTGGGCTTCATGGCATCCTGCATTCTACTAATTACATATGCAAAGACTGCATATGAGGAAACTTCAATGGTACCTAAAAAGTGTTTGGACTCAACATTGCCACAGCCTGGAAACAATAATTACCCTCATTCCCTGCCTGCAACAGGAGTTTTGATGGTGGGCGAAGGCCTGTCACCAGAACAAGGGACAGCCATTCACTTTACCCCCAGTCAGACAGACATTAACAATGGATGCATCAGATTATGCCTGGGGGGCCCACATGGCAGGAAGATGTATTCAAGGCACATGGTCCGCAAACCAAATGCATCTACATATCAATCAAAAAGAGATGCTAGCTGTTCAGAATGCCCTGACAGCCTTCAAGGACCTACTTCATCCGGGACAACTACTGATAAAGACAGACAACACCACGGTCATGTGGTATATAAACAAGCATGGAAGCACTCATTCTTACCCCCTTTGCAGACTAGCCATGAGTTTGTGGGACACAGCATTGACTTACCCAGTACATCTGCAGGCACAGTTCTTGCCAGGAAAGAAATACTCTGGCAGACGAACTAAGCAGAAAACTCATGGATCCCAACGAGTGGAAATTGGATCCACAAGTCTTCAGCATGATAACAAGGAAATGGGGATGCCCGGACATAGATCTATTTGCCTCTCCTCACAACTGTCAACTAAAGAGATTCTGCACAAGGACTTATCACAGACAAGCATGGAAAGTGGATGCCCTATCTTTCAGCTGGAAAAACTTAGCAGTATGTGCCTTTCCACCATTGCCTCTCCTCCCCAAGATACTCCTAATGGTCAGACAATGGAAGCCAAAAATGATACTGATTGCCCCAGACTGGCCTCGCCAGTCCTGGTATCCAATCCTAAGGAACTTGTCGCAATGCCCAGCCAGGACCTTACCTCAAATACCTCATCTACTGTCCCAACAAAACTATCAGACCCTTTACAGCCAACTCAAGACCTTAAATCTGGCAGCATGGCGGATAATGTAGTCATACAAAACACACCTTTCACTAAAGCGGTGATGGATGTAATTTTGGAGGCCTGGAAGCCTAGTACCAGAAAATCTTATGCTGGAAAATGGAAGAGATTCTGTGCTTGGAACGAGGCACAAGGAATTGACACAGCTGTACCAAATATTCCTCAGATTTTGCAATACTTAACTGAGATGCTGGGCAAAGGCCTATCCTTTTCATCAATTAAATTTCATGCCTCTGCCATTTCGGCTCATTACAATACAGAGCCACTAATCTTTTCTCAGCCTTTATTAAGGCGGTACCTCAGAGGAGCCAAAAACTTAAGGCCTCCAAGGAGATCACCAATGCCTGCATGGGACCTCAATTATGTCTTGGAAAAATTCACCCTGCCTCTTTTTGAGCCAGCCACTACAGCTGATATAAAGTTTTTATCTTGGAAAACAGCTCTGCTCCTAGCAATAACCTCTGCAAGACGAGTCTCAGAGCTACAGGCACTCATGGCTGTGGAACCTTTTATCATTTTTCTCTGAGGACAAACCCGACATTTATGCTTAAGGTAGTGTCCATTGTGGCCCTTAACCAAACTATTCATCTGCCTACCTTTTATCCAAACCCACAGAATAAGGGGGAGAGAATTCTGCATTCTTTGGACATACACAGACAGCTACGCTTCTACTTGAACAGAACCAAAACTTTCAGAAAGACAGAGCAATTACTAGTGGCATATGCTGCAGGATCACAAGGAAAGGCTAACTCAAAGCAGACTATTTCAAAGTGGATAGGCCACTGCATTCGTTTCTGCTATTCACAACATGGCAAACCAGTGCCTAAGGGCATTAGGCCACATTCAACCAGAGCAGCAGCCACTTCAACAGCCTTCCTCAGGGGAGTATCAACTAAAGACATTTTAGAGGCTGCTACCTGGAGTTCAGTGCACACCTTTACAAATCACTATCATTTACCACTCTACTCCAAATCCAGGGCAGGCTTTGCCACTGCAGTTCTGCAGGGCCTCATAGCCGCTCCTAATGCTATTTAGCTCCAGCCTCCCAACCATAGCTTTGGGATTCAACCCAATTGTAATGACTGCAACAGTGAAACACGAAGAACATAGTACAGTTGTGTACACTTACCATAAACGTAGATGTTCGAGTGTATTCACTGTTGCAGCATCCCCCATATCTATGCTGGAACTTATCTGTACTCTCTAATCTATACAACCTATGTGGTGTATTTGCTTGTAGATGAAGGCAAAATATACTTTGGTGCATGCACTTTATTGACATATTTTAGCCTACCCTTTTGGGGGCAGCTGACATTTGGGGCAAGAAAAACTGAAACAAATGGCGTCTGCTGCATCTTTTATACCCCTGGCGCACTGACGTTAGGGAACAGGCGACAGCAACCGCCGCTGGACCTAGACTTTGGAATTCAGGCTGACTGAGGGTAGCCTGCCAGCAGGATAACCCAATTGTAATGACTGCAACAGTGAATACACTTGAACATCTACATTTATGGTAAGTGTACACAACTGTACTTTATACACCAAATTTATAATTTACTAATGCTTTATTAGTCAATCTATTTGAAATTAAAATATTAAAAAAACTACTTTCCAAAGCATCCTTAAAAGGCTGATCTTTCTTAAAAATAAATTTTGGCCGAACACCTATTTTTTTTGTTACAACTTTTTCGTTAGATAACAAGTTCCAGTTTTTATTCACTGAATCACATATAGCAAAACAATCTTTATTGTAGGTCAAAATAATAGAGACCTCTATTCTCCTTCTTCCCAGTGATTGGGCCCATTGCCTCATTACTAACTTGTTTTCCTAAAATAGGTTGAAATATGCCATGCTACCTTTTATACATCACCTCATCTTTAACATTTATGAATAGATTATACAGGTAACCCCTCTTTTTAAACATGTCCAAAATAAAACTAACCTCCTTACAGAATTCATCATCCCTAGTCACCAGCTTGGCTGTCCACCCTTCCAGTGCGCCTGAACAGAGGCCCGATTGTCCACCTTTGGAGGTAGTCGGGATTCACTTATCCCTCAATCTAAAAGCATTGCAAGAAATCATCTCCAGTATTTGGATGCAGAGAATCATTTCCAGAGGCTATGTAATTCCTTTTTCCCTTCTTCCTCCCTGTTGATAGAAATTCCCCGATGTTCCACCCAGTCAGAGATAACAAGCAGCCATTCAAATTCAAAAGCTGCTAGAAAAGAGTCCTCCAAGAAGTTCCACCAGACCAAATAGAACTCGGGATGCTTTTTAGTGCCAAAAAAGATAGGAGACTGGAGAGCAATTTTGGAACTCAGTGAACTGAACCAATCTGTTCGAAAAACAAATTCTGGATGGTCACGGTTCAGTCCATTCTTCCATTTTTAGGAAAGAACAAGTGGATGCGCTCCATAGATCTTCAGGACACATACTACCACATAAAGATGGATAGATGTTCTCGAAGATTCCTTCGCTTCTGGCTGGGAGCCAGTCATTACCAATTCAGAGTTCTGCCTTTGGTCTTACCACAGCCCCCAGGGTGTTTACCAAATGCATGGCATTGGTAGCAGCTTGCTTATAACTGCAAGGATTCCTGGTGTTTTCATACTTAGACAACTGACTCACTTCCACTACTCCCAGGCAGCTACTTCTAACAGAAAGTCTTAAAAGTATGCAATCATCTAGGCATCACAATCATCTTCAAAAAATCTTTGCTGCAACCAACACAAAGTTTAATTTTCATAAGACCTCTGTTGGATACAAGAACCTCCATTGCCTCACTTTCTCCATCTCATTTAGAAGCTGTCGAGAATCAGGTTCATATATTGGTACAAAGAAACAGAGTTCCAGGATGGCTAGGATTTCAAGCATTGGGATCAGTGGTGGCTGCCATAACTCTGGTTCCCCTAACTAGGTTTCACATGAGAATTTTACAATGGCTTCTTGCAGCTCAATGGTCCACCCTTCAGCATCCCTTGTCTATATCAAGCTTAATTACCAACACTTGCAAGAGAGATCTCTTATGGTGGATTCATTCAAAACAAGTGTTACAAGGACATCCATTCATTCCTCTCAACCCAAGGCCACAGTGACCACAGATGATTCCCAGCTGGGTTGGGGGGCATTGACAGGGAAAGACAGTCCAAGGCACTTGGTCCCCAACATAGGCCAATCTGCACATAGATTTTCTAGAGATGAGAGCAGTGCTATTGGTGTTGCAAGCACTTCAGGACACACTACGTCTAGGGACAACTGTGATTGCCAGACATTTCAATGGTCTGGTACATCAGCAAATAGGTCTTTACCCCTTATGATGACAAGGCCTTAGAGTATGGCAGTGGGCAATCTCATCCAACCACTTTCTGACTGCAGCATATTCTGGGGAAGTCAAATGTGATAGCAGACAAATTGAGCAGGTGCATCCTTCTACCTCACCAGTGGTCCCTCAATCCAGAAGGTTCGGAAAGGGTGTTCGGCACATGGGGCCTGCCTCACTGTGACCTTTTTGCCTCCCCTCCGAACAACAAATGCAGCAACTACTTTACCCTCATCTCCCAGACGGGGACTTACACAGGGATGCTCTTCTTCACAATTTGTCACTCATTCGCCTTTGCACCTTTCCTCCAGTCCCACTAATTCCCAAAATTCTACAGAAAGCAGCCAAGTTGAAAGCCAAAGTCCTCCTCATTACCCCCTTTTGGCCTCAGCAAATTTGTTTCCCCTTCCTTTGGCCTCATCCTGTCCAACAACCTTGGAATCTGGATCCAACTCCAGACCTCCTGTCATGCCCAACCGGCATCAGTCATCCAGACAATTAGAACTCTCAAGCTGTCAGCTTGATTTCTTCAATTCCATTAGTGGCCAAGCATGATATGCTTTCTTCCCCAGTCAGATGCATACTTTTGTCATTTCATAAACCATCTACACCCAGACTTTACACAAGTAAATGGAAAATATTTGTTCACTGGGCCTCTCTGCATCACCTTGATCCTTTTTCAGCACCAATTCATGAAAGTCTTCATTTTCTAGCTTCCATTTTCAAAGATGGCACTCGCACGTCTATGGTTAAAGTATCAGCCATTTCTAATTTCCACAATGGTTTCCTTGAACTGTCCGTCACTTCATATAGGATTTATAAGGGTTTTTTGAAAGGTGCACTCCTCCTGAAACCCCCTTACAAGGATCCTACTCCTCCTTGATGTTGCAGGCTCTGACACAATCACCCTTTGAGCCAGCTTCTAGGTGTGATCTAAAGTTTCTGTCCTGGAAAACTATCTTTTGGTAGCCATCACCTTGGCTAGTTGAACTGCAGAAATTAAGGCACTTTTATCTAGACCACCATATTTGGTTTTCCATAAAGAGTGAGTTTCTCTCGGAAGCAAATCATCCTTTTTTCCTAAGGTAGTTTCAGAAACTAACCTTAATCCCGTATTTTTCCCAAATTTCTTTAACAAGGGTGAGTGAGTGAGTGAGTACTCATTGTATCTGTTAGATACGACAGATAGCTTAGTGGTTAAAGTCTTTGCCTCCCATGCACAAGGTACAAGGTTTGATCCTGACCTCCAACCAATGTCTGGAGTTTGCATGTTCTACCTGTGTCTCCATGAGATTTCTCCCATGTCCAAAAAACATGCTGAGTGTTTCCATCTCAAACTCACCAATGAATGGGTCTGTGAGCAGCAGCACAGACTCTAGATGGTACCCTATAGGGGCAAGAGTTGTACATGCCAACTGCTTTGGGCATCTTCTCTGGTGCGCAGTATCCTCAAGATAGGAGAACATAGACTGCGCGACATGGCAGGGCTAGCCACTCGGTGTAAAATATGTCTCTAGGTGATTCGGTCATGTTGACTAATGTCACCAAAAATGGGTATGGGTAGTTACCGGTGATAAGTGGGTTGAGGACCCGGCCTACACAGACCCACGCCAGCGACCCATGCTAAGGGTGGGAGGGGTATATGTGTCCTATTGGCCAGTGTCTGCCATAAAGCCCATCAGCCTTGGGTCAGTAAGCTACTGGCTGGCCAGTGTGTAGTTGCCCACCCTGGGTTACCTGGGATAGCTCTGTTGAGCGAAAGCTGGACGTAACGCCAACCACCCTGCCAAACAACTGAGAATTGCTACACTTAATGTAGGTTCACTGATAGGACGCAGCTTGAAAGTGGATGACATGATGATACAGAGGAGGCTGGGCATCCTATGTATCCAAGAGACGAGATGGAAGGGCAGTGCAGCAAAGCCACTTGGATTGGGATCCAGAGTCTACTACTCAGGTGGAGGCAGGCTAGAAATGGTGTAGGAATTGTGAGTGAGAGGCTTCAGAAGGCAGTAAGGGGTATTATCAGAATTAATGACACTCATGGCAGTCAGATTCCAGTGTAATGATAGGGCAGTATTCATAATCGCAGCCTATGCCCCACAGCAGGGTTGTGATAGTGAGGAAAAGAGTGCATTCAGACAGCAGTTGCAGGACCTACTAGATAAAGCAGGACAACATGAATTGGTGTTGGTAATGGGTGACTTGAATGCACATATCGGGACAGACGGAACAGGCTATGAGGACTGCTTGGGCCCACATGGGTGGAGCAACAGGAATAAAGAAGGAGAAGCCATTCTAAACTTCTGTCTGGCAAATGGCTTGATAGCCAACACATGATTCAGAAAGAGAGAGAGTCACAAGATCACATACAAGAGTAGTCGGCATGTAACTCGGGTAGACTTCCTCCTAGTAAGGAAAAGGCACTAGGATAGAATCCATGATTGCAAAGTCCTCCCTAGGGAAACAGTTGGCCCACAGCATAAACCACTAGTTGCCACAATCAGCTGCAAGTAGTGGTCAGATAAGGCTCTAAGGTCAACAGAGACCAGGCTGAAGACCTGGACGTTGACAGGAGAGAAAGTACAACAGTTCAAGGAATTATTCAGGACTCTAGCACCCCGAGAAGAGGAGGAAATAGGTGGAGTTGAAGAATGGCAGCTTCTAAAAACAGCATGTGTTAGGACTACAGAAAAGATATATGGCCGAACCAGGTATGAAAATAAGGTACATAAGGAAAGCTGGTGGTGGAATGCAGACGTCCAGGAAGTCATCAAAAGAACGGAGGAGTGCAGGAAGAAGTGGGAGACAGAAAAGACTGACCAGGTTAGGAAGAACTACTGGTTGGCTAACAAAGAAGCTAAGAAAGAAGTTGCAATAGCAAAGAATAGGGCATCAGAGGCACTGTACCATCTTCTGGAAAGTGACACAGTAAAGGGCACTAAGAAACTGTATCAGATTGCAATTGCAAGGCAGAGAGAGAAAGATAAATAAGATAGTCACACACCCTTCATAAGGGATGCCAGCAACAACCTGCTCACCAGTCCAGAGGACATCAAAGGCAGATGGAAGGAGTATTTCCAGCAGCTTCTGAATGAAGTAAACCCCACAGAAGCTGTACTGCCCCAGAAACAGCCTACAATGAGAGAAGAAGAGGAGCTCACCCTAGATGAAGTAAGAACAGCACTAAGGAAGATGAAGTCAGAGAAAGCAGCAGGCTCAGATGAGGTCACAGCAGATATGATAAAGATGTTGGGTGAGATGGGGGAGAAATGGATCCTGAGGGTACTAATAGCAGTGTAGAGAGAAAGCCGTATCCTAGATGACTGGAGAATAAGCATACTCGTGCCAGTGTACAAGAACAAAGGGGACATCCACAGCTGTGGGCAGTACAGAGGAATCAAACTTCTATATCACATTGCATGAAAGTTCTGGAGAGGGTGATTGATAAACGGATATGCAGAGTAGCAGAATGTAAGATGGGGGATGAGCAGTTTGGATTCAGATCAGGATGCAACACAATTGACCCGATGTTTGCATTGAGACAAATACTTGAGAAGAAGCTAGAGATGAGGGGAGAGTCCAACTGGGGATTCCTAGACTTGGAGAAAGCATATGACAAGGTCCCAAGAAAGCTGATCTGGGCAGTACTGCAGTGGTTTGAAGTCCCAGAAACATTGGTAGAATTAGTGCAGGCTGTGTACAAGGACACAATGACTCAAGTACGAACAGTGTTTGACCTCACAGATGGGTTCCCAGTGGGAGTGGGTGTACATCAAGGTTCAGCTCTGAGCCCACTGCTGTTCATACTGGTGATGGACCACATTAGCAAACAGGTTGGAGGAGACCGATCAATAAAGCTGCTCTATGCAGACGATGTGGCAATACAGGCTGACTCTGTGCTAGAACTTCAGTAAGAATACAGCATCCATGGGACCAAATGACATCCCGGGCTGTGTACCACATGAACTACAATATGAACTGGCGCCTCACCTAAGTGTCATGTTTAATCATAGCCTCACCTCAGGTTTCGTGCCCACCGAGTGGTGCACAGCTACAATTATCCCACTCCACAAGGGGGAATCCACCTTGGATCCTGGAAACTACCGTCCCATCAGTCTGACAAGCCTTATCTGCAAGGCCATGGAGCATATTATCATGGAACTTATAAACAAAGACATTGGCAACCTTCAAACACTGGACCCCACCCAGTTTGGGTTCGTGAAGGGCTGATCTTGTCTCCTGAACTTGATTGACTTCTTCGAATCAGTCTCCAGAACCATGGACAAGGGTAAGGTGGTCCACACAGCCTATCTAGACCTTGCCAAGGCCTTTGACACCATCCCCCACTCTGGAATCATAGATAAACTTACTAAGCTGGGCATTAATCCCTACGTCACCCAATGGGTTGCTAACTGGCTTACTGATAGAACCCATATTGTAAAAGTAGACGACTCCAAATCCGGCTCCAGACAAGTGACAAGTGGAGTACCTCAGGGTTCAGTCCTGGGACCACTCTTGTTTGGCATCTACTTCTCTGAAGTACAGGCCAACACTAAGGGACTCTGGATAACAAAGTTCGCAGATGACTGCAAACTCGGAACCATTATTGAATCCCCAAATGTTGTGGATACTTTACAAAGGGGCCTTACAGAAACAGATGCTTGGTGCCAGAGCCATGGGCTCAAGCTCAATGCCAAGAAATGTATAGTTATCCCCTTTGGGAAAAAACATGCATCTGTGAATTACCATATAGGTGGCAGTACACTAAACACCGAAAGTGTGATAAAAGACTTAAGGACACAGGTGGACAGCGGTCTCACCTTCGATAACCACATCGCCACAACAGTCAGGAAATCCTTGTATGTGGCACACCTCATCACTAAGGGCTTTTCATCCAGAAAAAAGGAGGTCATTGTCCCACTGTACTCATCCCTCATTAGACCCATTATAGAATACAATGCCCCATTTGGTATGTACCTCTCAAGACATCTGCAACAACTGGAAAGGCCACAGAAATGCCTCACTAAAAGAATCACAGGCCTAAAGCAGATACCCTACGCTGACCGCCTTAAAAAACTCCAGCTATACTATGTCGCATATCGTCTACTCAGAGGCGATCTTTGCTTAACATACAAGGCCATGTCAAACCCAGAGCTCTTGGACATGCTACACTTAAAGAAATCCCAATCCCTCAGAGCCACACGCTCCAGGGAGCTAAACCTTGTCATCACAATAAACAAAACATGCTGGAGGGATAGGTTCCTGATCCAGAGACTCCCCAGACTCTGGAATAGATTGCCCATACATGTCAAGCAGAGTGCCCCTTTGGTCCTCTTCAAAAGGAACCTTGACGATTGGATGGGAGAAAGGAAATTCATCCTGGGGATCACGTCAGTCGCCCTGCTAGACAGTGGTCCAGGGAAGTAAATAGTGTGGGAAGAAATAGCCAGGGAATTGTTATGGCTAGGCTTGTATAGGCCCTTGGGCTGATAGCCTAGTACCAACCTATGAACCTATAAGGATACGAGAATGGAATGGAAATCTGAAGGCACACGGGATGAAACTAAGCACAGATAAGATGGTGGTTATGGCAGCAAACTGGGGAAATCAGAAGAAGCTGAGAATAGAGATAGAAGGGAAGGCAGTGGAACAGGTAAACAGCTTCAAGTATCTGGGAGGGGTAGTTGAGGAGAAGGGTAGTATGTATGAAGAGTTCAAAGCTAGAATCAGAGGGGCTGCAGCCATCTGGCGTAGAGTATCAGGTGTAGTCTATGACAGAAGAATGCCAAAGAAGCAGAAAAGTAAGGTATACAAGACAGTGGTGCGACCAGTACTACTATATGGTACAGAAACCTGGGCATTAAAGGCAGAACAGTTGAAGAAGCTACAGGTGATGGAAATAAAGTGCCTGTGGAAGATGGTAGGATGCACACTGTGGGACAGACGAAGAAATGAGGACATAAGAGCAGAAGCCAAAGTAGTTCCAGTTGGAGGAAAGATCAAAGCGAACAGATTGCGATGGTTTGGGCATGTGTAGAAAAGCAGAAGGCAGTCTGGTGAGGAAGATTTGGGACCGACAGGAAGAAGGTCAGAGGAAACGAGAACATCCAGCAAAGAGGTGGATGGATTGTGTGAAAGAAGATCTGTGAAAAATGGGAAAAAGTGGCCTGATGATATGTTCACAGACAGCTAAGATTCTACCTGCACAGGACCCAAGGGTATCAGGAAGTCTGATCAGCTGTTTATTTCTTTTCCTCATAATAAGTTAGGACAACCTGTGAATAAAGTAATTCTACCCAAGTGGGTTTCAGACTGTATCTCTTGTTTATAGGATGAGGGGTATTTGCTTATACCCACGAAAGCACATTCAACTAGAGTGGTAGCTACTTCTGCTGCCTTCCAATCGAAAACATCCATGGATGTCATCTGTGCAGCTGCAACTTGGGCATCTCCACATACATTATTTTCTCCTTGCAAGTTAGATCTGGTCTCTAGGGGAAGAGCATTATTTGGTTCAGTGGTGCTCAGGAATATCCTTCCTTTAGTCCACCAAGGATTCTAAGTAGCTGGGGACTCTGTCCCACAGGTTGATGACAGAATGAAGACTGATACTTTAGCTAAAGAAGTTATGTTTTACCATAATATTCCATCTCCATCTGTCATCAGTTCCCTACCCTCCAACCCCCCCCCCCCCCCGCCAGATTTCCTGGAAGAATGGGCATTCACTCGAGATTTTTCCTTTTGGAAAATAGTTCTACTCCAGATATGGTCTCTCTTCATTTATTTTTACATCTTTCATTCACTTATCAGCAAACTCTATCTGAGGTAATCTATCCTAAGCATTATGGGTAAAGGATGTGCTCAAGAGTTTTAGGAGTCCATTTAGCTACAGAAACGTCCGAGTCTGTTCTGCAGGATCAGAACTGAACCCACATGTTGATGGCAGATGGACAACTCCGATGGAATGTTATGGTAAGACATAACTTCTTTTTTTGTCTGTTTCATCTTTAGAAAGGCTTGCACATTGGTTGTGTTGATGTGGATGTTGTAGGTAGTAGCTGATATTTGTATGACAGGTGAAGCTTACAGTGCTGCAGTAATTTTAGCTTATTCTATAGGGAGTTGAGTTCAAGTTGTACATGCACATAGAATCCAAGAGTTTTGGTGGGCTGGATTTTGAGGAGGGGGGAAAGTTTGGTTATAAATGTACATCTGATGGTGGCCAAAAATCATTGCAAGAAGTGACCAAAATGGATCTTTAGTGGTAGCCAATCAGTATGCAAATGTGCACTGCAGGTATCTGAGAACAGTGAAAGTTTTGGTGGATGTAAGTTTTTATTGAATATTAAAGCAATAACAAGAATCCTAATGAACCTAGTGTATCTTTGTGGTGAACTGTCGTAACATGTAAGGATTTAAGTCAAAAGTTAAGGGAGTGATGGGGCACCTTCAGTATCTTTGCAGAAAAGCCAGTTTCCTGCACTGTATGGTTTGTGCTCTGCAAAAGCTGTACTTTAGAAAGCAGTCATAAAAGGCAAATTTGGAGTAATAGACTCAAAGTAGCATCTTAAAGAGTTTTGCTTTTCCTGGAAAGATTTGTCTACCGCTCTCTAATGAAGAGTAGGGGATTTTAAGTTAGCTAATTAGTATCTATCCAATTGCAGTTTATTAAATTAAATGCATCGGTGGAAGATGCACTTTAGTTCCATGGCCAGTGGAAGACTGCTATGTTTGTAGCATAAATGTGGGTGGTATCCTGTGCATTTACACAGTCCAGTAGTGGAGGAATTTCCAGGTAAAAATGGCTTCTAATCTGATTTGAACTCTGTAGATTGACATGACCTTTTGCCTGGGATGGTGCATGCCTTTGATGCTCCCTGACTACAGTAGTTCTGCAGTGGGAAAGTGTGAACATAGCTGGATTTCAGTTGTTTTGGTCTATAAATAATACAGTAGACAAAAGAGAAATAGTGAGGAAAGCAGCTTAAAGAATATGTCATGCTATATGGGTAAGTTTTGCATGTAGACCAAGCAATTACTCTGAGTAGTAATCAGATATTCTGGCAGATGTCATTAACAGAACACAGCTTGGTAAGGCAGTGGGAAGGGATAATTGCATTGTCTGCAACTTATATAAATCACTTACAAATCCTTTATGTTTTTAAGTGCACTTTTAGCAGCCTGTCGAGTGAAACCTACCACACAGATTATTGATGTAGTACATACATACAGCAACACTTTATTCAGTGATTAATTATGTGTATATAAATATCAAGTAGTGATAGTATGTTGTTGCTGTTTAGCTTGCTCACCATAGTATATGCACTAGTGGAAATAACAATCCCGCCTGAATTATCTGACCAGGCACATCATAATTTTGTGCAACATTGTAATTCAGTAAAAACATCAGAACACAAATAACATCTGTAACACTGAGATATTCCCAGAACATAGAAAGAGTCCAGTAGTATACCCATGTCGCAGGTAGTAGGGCCATCCTTTGGTCAACTGATGCCTTAGGCAGAATGGGTCCACAGCACCTCCCCAGACCACCTGTTGCCTCCATCCTGGCATATCTACATGATCCAGATTACTGGAAAAGCGCCCTTGCTAGAGAGGTGCCCTAGGTGGCTGCCTAGTTGGCCTATGCCTAAGGCCGGCTATGCCAGGCAGATAGGTAGTAGAGCACCTCAGTACTACTGAACATATGTTTGGGAGGGGGGTGCCTTGGAAACAAAAACATTTTTATTACTTCATTAACTACTGGAGGAAGCCCTAAGTCTACCAGTCTGAATATGTAAACAAAAGGTATAGTCTACCTGCTAATGCAGGTGTGTGTGTTGGGGGGGGGGGTGTACTTAGACAGCTAAGCTGACATATTTTGAGCTTCTGAAGGAATATTGCATTTAAAGAACAACCTATATTTTCCAGGTTTGTATAAAATAAGATCATTTTGCTTAAAAATGACCCATTACATAAAAAATAAAAACATTTGCATGAATGTGTTTACAGATACAGCAAGAATGAATTCTAAAACAGGTAAGTAGAAATATTTAACTTTCTTTTTTCTGTTTTAGGTGTGAGCAATATGCTGCACTTCTGGTGTCCATCTTTGCTGCCACTGATGCAATAACATTGCAAGTACCATTCATGTTTTAACAGTTACTCTACCTCATCAGTTCAAATAGTGAACCATGCTGCTGGCATGCAACCCATTAGTTACTGGTATTCTGTTAAGGCAGTAAACATGTGCCCAATGTGACGTCTGGACAATATCCCACTGCACTGCCAACAGTAATGTGACGTCTTATTATCCTGGGTCAGTAACTAAGCAGCTTCAGTCCTCACTACTGACTCCAATAGGAGACCGTCACTTAAACAAGAATTGAATTTCACAATTTTCCCTTAAGAGCACAGCAGGAACACGCTTTATAACATGGGACTGGACTGTATATGTCTGTCCACCCTTAGTGTAACTCCTTATTACACACACCAGAGTAGTGTGTCCCAGTTTAAGACCTTTGCTACATTCGCACTTAAATTAAATCTCACAATCCAAACGCTTCAGGGAAAGCCTGACATGGGTTTCCAGCTGTGCCCCTTTCTCAAAATAATATGGTAACATGCTGCCACCAATCAGAGACCCTACATGCCCTTTTAAAGGGGTATCCAATTATTAAAATTGGATACTAAAACAATTAGTAGTAAAAGACCTAAAGCAGCCACGCTTTCAGAATGGAGTTATCAAAGCAGATGTAAGCACACTGAAATCAGTAAAGAAAACATTAATTGACCAGCCACAATGTAAGTTAATAAAAAATATGTAATAATGAGCAATATGATTAAATAAATATAAAACACTAATTACCAATAAACAAATAGAACTCAATCACCAGGAAAATGAAATCAATACTGAAGGATAAAAATCTATCATTTAGAAAAACTCTGATTAGTTAAAATTTTCTATCTGGCTAGAGAACACTGTCCCTGAGCTAAACTAAATTATTACAACAGAGCAAAGGCAAGCTTACAGTTCTTGGTGAGTCCTTTTGGGTGTCCACTGCACAGTACAACTGGCAACAGACAATTGTAACTAGCTGTCAACAGCTGTAACTTCAACTTTCTTCAGTAGGCTCTTTTATAGACTAGCCTGACACAACAGTTTGAATTCTAATTTTCATTTCATATTTTGGAAAGCAATCAACAGCTCTTTATCAAAGTTCCTTCCTGTCTTTCAGCCTCTGACATTAACACATAGCAGCTGTTAACATTCCGATGACATTTGCAGATCTACTGATTCTGAGACCGTCTGCAGTTAGAATCTTTACAAATATGCACAGTTAGAAATGTGATGGAACACTGTTCAAGTCTCTAAAACATTCTGTGTCAACAGAAGAACTTATTTACAATATCATAGCTAGTCAAAGTGGCATGTAATACACAGGTTAATCTGAAATTATGTACAAAACCTCAACCAAACACACTAGCATAGATGACGGTGTTTAATTTTTTCACACCATACTGTACACAACTTTGTTCACAGGTATTATAAAAATTGATAAATTAAATAAAATTCTGCTTTAATTTTCTCTTAATAAATAGTAATGAAGTTATGGCTAGTACCACAATCCTCAGTTTGCCTGATAGCTAATCTTTTCTGTTTATAGTAGGTACTGCATGTCTCACTGTTTGCTCCCCCCTACGATAATGGCCTAAGAGAACAACCTAAAGGTAAATTTATGATTCTTATATTTTCATTGAGTTTGGCCTTAAAGAGAGATGGAGCTGCTTTGTTTTCTATGGAATGAGAGGTTATTTCTTTGTTAGGGTATCCTTTGGAAGGGAGATCTATCCCACCAACAGGTTGTTTTTGTATCGTTGTGTAGATTCAGGTCCTTATAGTAAATAATAGTAGTATTACCATTTTTGAAAATGTGTAACCGGCATGTCTCAGTATCTGGTCCTTTATTGTCTTGTTAAGCCAATCAGATGTTGCCGTGTAGGAGTCTGTAGGAGACAAGAGCATTGGATAGGACTTGAGGAACTCATACCAGGCACTTCTTAGGAATCTTTGTAGTTTCTTGAGTTGTGTAATATATTTGAACAGTTTTATGGGCTAATTAGGGAAGTGTAGAAGTGGGATGATTTCCTTAGTTATGGAGGTTATACTATGTTATAGGGTAGTTGGGCTAAGAAGGATTTCTTAACAGAGCCAATGTTGTCTGTTTTAGTCCAATTGGATCTGACTACATCCCCTTCTCCTAGAGCTTTGGATGCAAGGCTGTGACTCCTCCCCTGCCCACAATGCCCTCCTCCTACCTAAATTACCTCAGATCTCATTTGCCGCCTATTCTATCCATACGTTTTATCCAAGAGCTTGTGCAGTCTATTCAAGATAAGTGAAAGTTGTCTTAATTTTTCCTGCTGAACTCTTCCCTTCAGTATTTTTGTAGAATTAGAGTAGCACTTTGTGGTGTTACATTTGGATTCCAGTAGTTTAAGGATTTATTCTGTTGTAGTTTTTCATATCTATATCTGTATTGTATTTGTTCTTATATATAGTGTGTGTTTTCTAAATAGAGTTTCATAGATTATGCACTTAGGATAATATAGTACTTGTGTTTTGTGTGTGTGCTTATTAGAAATAGGATAATTGGATATTTTTTCTTACATGATTTAAATTGTCATTATATTTGTAGAATTTTTGTGATAGTATTCTAATGTCAGACAAAACTTAAGGATTTAAAAAATGTTCAGCCTGTGAACACAAAATCTGCCCTAAAGAATCCTTATTCCCTATGTGTGTACTGTTTAGGTGCTGCACGTCCATAGGCAAGTTTTGATATTTGCTGTGCCTTTGGTTCTAGAGCTATACAGGGTAGGAAGGAAAAACTGATTATTAAAAACTTGCTTCCCCTACAGACCATGTCTTCTACTTCAACTATATCTTCTGAGTCAAGTCCTCTAACTGCATCTCCCAGCACTAAGAAGAGAAAGGAAAGGATAAGACTAAGTAAAATGTCTTTAGAGAAAAGGACTGAAGAAAAGAAACTGAAAGTGGAAATACTTGACAAGTCAAGAAAAAGGTCCCCAAATCCATCTAGTCTGTCAGGTCCAGTACCTAAAACGTAGGAGTACTCAGGTCCACCTGTCAGTCTGGTCTGAACTCCCTCCCCCTTTCCTCCAGAGCTGGTGATCCCTTGGCTCCATTCACCGATTCTTCAAGACAAACATTCTTTTAGGCCCTCATCGGTAGCTTCATCATCAAGGTCTTGTCCATTCCACGTCTCATGAGGATTAATGTCTGAATAATGAGGAAATTTCTAAGGACACATATCCAACTGTGAGTCTGTCTGGTGCCGTCCCTGGGGGGAGGGGTCGGGTACAGGCCCATTGACCCCATTGCACTTTTTTTTCTGATACCAGTTCGGTATTTCGAACTGGTTCTCATGGGTCCTAAACTTTCAAGCACATCTCAGTCAGATCCTATTGGATCAGGATGACTCCCTGAGAGAATGCGCTGGTGTTGGGGTTCCATTACGGAGTTGATCCTGAGGTTCTCAGAGTCATTCCTTTCCTTCAGTGCATCAGAACTTGACAGCTCGGGTTCAAGGCCTTCCGTTGGAGCAGGGAGGATTTCTGAGTCATTTGACAGGAGGAGTGCTTCCCTGGCTATAATTGTGGTGTTGGCTTTTGAGGATGTGGAATGGGCTTTGGCTGGACCAAGAAGGCAGATGTGTGCATTACGTTCAGATCCGTGCTGAGTTCCAGAGGAACCTGTTCTTATGTGTCTCATTCGTGTCGACGGGGATAGTCAGAACCCATAGGATTCGAGAATACTTGACACACTCATGTTCCCGATCTGATTCTGACCTGTCTTCACTAGACCCCCAGAGTCATGTTTCAAGGGCACAGACATACAAACAAAAGCACATAGATTCCAATCCTGAGTCCATCATTTGAGGACATGGATTTGGATGAGGGAGAAGGATCCCTCAGATCCCCCATGGAAGACATCATATAATGGGGGTTGGTCCACTGAAACTCTTTCTCCAGATGAGTCTGTGTTTGTTGAAGCTTTTGGGTGTGGCTCATCAGGATCATGGGTGGTTCCTCATGCATATGCCCTCATAGATCTCTTGGCACAAACAGCATAGAAGGACCATGATATTACATAGCCTACCCCCCCCCCCCGCAAAAAAACCTGACAGAATTTTAGCTAAAAGATAAGCATTGGTCAAAAGAATGCCCACTAGATGCCATGGTAGTATCAGCAGCCACAAAGAAAGAACTGTTTGGATAGAGTTCATCTGATAATCTCCCTAACAGAGAGTCCAGGGTGTTGGACAGATTAGTGACCCCTGCTCTCACACTGCTAAACTACCTTGCATACTTAACATGTTTTCAGAGGGACTTGATCAAGGAGATTTCCAAGTCTCTCTCCGGTAACTTGCCTTTAGATGTCCAAAAAGTGCAGGCACCCAAATGTCCTGCAGTCTACCTCTAACATAGATGTGCCTGTGCTATCCAATGCAGCACTTAGCATTCTTTTTGGACCCAAAGTTAGAGAGATCCTTATGAGGAGTGAGCAAGATGGGAAGACCCTGTTTACCACAGGAATCTATTTTTCACCTCGCAGCGATCCTATTCCAGGAGTCTAAGGGGAAGTGGGAAAATATGGTTCTGGAAATTTTAGGGTATTCACCACAACACTCCCCGGGGATAGACCACTCCCGAGGCAAAAGAGGCAACTTGAATGGGTATTGCCCTAGAGGCAGAGGTGGACTGCAGAATCAGGTTTTCATGGTCTGTTCACTGAGAAATCCTACCAGTGCCACTGAAGGTTACCCAGCTGCCACACACTGGAGGCATTCGGGGGGGGGGGGGTGCCTAACCTTGCACCCTCAAGCCTGGTAAAACATTACTTCATATTCCTGGGGGGTAAGGATAATGACCATAGGTTAATGCTGTTCCCTTGTATCCTCCTAAGAAAATATTAAACATTCCCAATAGTCCACCTGATCAGTTGGAATCTGCAACAACAAAAGTTTCAAAGTTGGTAGAAAAAGAGAGTCATACAGCAAGGCCTTCCCAGACAAGTTAAAATCTGGACAATCACCAAACCACAATGAAGCAGAAAATAACACCAGACTACCAAGCCAGTAAAAGAAGTACCACGAGCCTTGAATTAGACCAATTTAATAAAACACACTCTAGCGCCTCGGCATAAACCTGCCTTCAAGGAGTTACGAAATACTCATCACATTGCACTCATATATATCTATATCTATATATATCTATCTATATATATATATATATATATATATATATATATATATATATATATGTGTGTGTGTGTGTGTGTTCAAATACACTTAATTGAATAACATAATTAAACAATTATATTTAAAAATACTTTTAAAGAAACACCCTCCAGTTGCATTCATTATTCAAACCCAATGGAGAAAGTGTGTTAAACTTTAAAATATACAAAGTTTCCTTGTACAATAACTTATTTTTTACATTCCTCTCATTTGTCTCTAAAACTTGTTCCAATAATCAAGCTCTCAATAGCGAAAAATCCCTGTTGTGACAAAAATTAAAATGTGAAGCTATAGGGCTTATAACATTGTTATTATTTATATCTCTAACATGCTCCTGGAGTCATAGCTTAAATACTCTTTTTGTTTCCCCTATATAAAACAAATTACAGGGGCAAGGTATTGTATATATAACTGATTTAGTAGGGAAGGTGCCACACACAACAGGATATACATTTAATTTTTCACTTGGTTGTATAGCTTTGTTATGCACCAACATATCTTTGATATTCCTACTTCTTTTAAATGAAATACATGGAACTCTATATACATGTTTTACACCATCCATGTTGGTCACATAGGGCCAATAATATTTAATAACATCAATAATTTTGTGACTCAAAATATTGTAAACAGTCACAAAATAAACCTTTCTACCACCATGTAGTACATTAGCCTCCCTATTAAAGATTTTCCTTTTAGTTAAGAGCTCATTACAGATTGAATAAAAGTCTACTAATTTTTGTACAGAATTTAGAATAACCTTTCATCATACCTTCTGTCTAAAATTGACACAGGTATTTAAAATTTCTCTCTCTACATTAACTTCATCATTGCATAATCTACACACCCTTAAAAGTCCATTATATGGTCAAGCTCCCATAGTATGTGGATGATGACAACTCCTGCTATCTAGAATATTATATTCCCCAGTACATTTTCTAAATATACTGGCTTTTATAGCGTCATCCCTAATATCCAGTCTTACATCTAAATAATTAACTGATTTTTCCATCTGTAAACCATCAAATTCTACATGAAACCGATTAACATTTAAATTCTTAATAAATAGGGGGGGAATGGATCAGCACCACCCTTACATAAAAAAAAATAAATCATCTATATATCTACAGTACAATGCAACAAATTTATTAAAAAAACTAAGTCTATGTAAATATTAAATCACAAAAAGGCCCATGAACAGGTTAGCATACATGGGTGCGAAAGCCATACCCATAGCTACCTTGTTGGTGGTGGTAGATAGAATTATTAAACTTGAAAAAATTGTTGGTCAAACAAAAATAAGTTAATTCCATCACATAACTACTAACGGAATTATCACCCAGAAAGAACTTAAGGGCTTTCATTCCTAACACGAGTGATACTCATATATAAACTTTTTACCTCTATCACTATCCAATAATAATCCTCAACACATTTAATATCTTTCAAAAAATGGAAGGTATCTTTAATATAAGAGTCTAATTTAACTACATACTTCAATAAATATGAATTTAAAAAAATTTCCATATTATGGAGAAAATAGTTCTATGCTGCCACTATGGGTTGACCTGGGGGAGGGGACTAATAGTTTTATGAATTTTGGCAAGCAATACAACTTAGCCAAAGAACTGCCCTCAGTACTAAATGTATATTGAACATACTGCTTAGTAACATAACCCCTTCTCAAGCCTTTAGTTACTAATTCTTTAAAGTTCACTAAAGCTTGATGAAAAACCACCTCATTAACTACCCTGTAAACTTGATCATCAGACAGGTGATCCATGCACATTTTCAGATACTGCTTATGGTGCATCACAACAACTTTTTTACCGTTATCTGAGGGTTTTATGACAATATCTAACAGATTACATGTTTTTAATAAAGATTGCCATTCACTTTTACTCATATACCACATTTTTCTTTTCCAAAGAGAAATCCTTCATAATAGTCTCCATTGCAAAATTTAACATCTTTGAAAACTGTATAACTTGGTTACAAAAAGGGGGAATAAAGGTACTAATATAAGTAACCTTATCTGTGTTTAAAGTGCAATAAGCATTAATATTTTCATCAACATCAAAAGAAGAATCACAAGAAAAAAGTCCAATTCATTATCATCTTCACTAGCAGAAATAATAGCTTCTTCAGTAGCCAAGGTCATACCTGGTATCTGACTCATAATAACTAACTAAATGTAACTTTCTTAGCAACTTGAAGCATTCTGCTTTTAAAAAATGTACTCTGGGTAAAGAAGTGGGGATTAATTTGAGTCCATGCTGTAGAACAGACTTTTCCAACTCACTCAAATCAACCCGAGACAGATTTACAACTAAATTAGGCCACCTCCTAATTTCTAAACACCCCAACCGGAGTTCCCCAAGGCTCCATATTGGATCCCCTCCTCTTTAACATATTTATAAATGATTTCTGCAACTTTATCCCTTTCTCAAACATCATCCATTATGCAGATGATTCAACTATAATCTGCTCTGCCACATCTATCCCTACACTCCTAAAGCTTACTCAAGATGCTTTTTCAACCACTGAGCAATGAATGAAAAGAAATCACCTAGCACTCAATGCCTCTAAAACCAAATTAATGGTTTTCACCCCCTCTAAAGTCTCCTCTTTCAATATAAACACATTCTCTATTACTCGTCAAAATAACACACCTCTGGAACTGGTGTCAGAGACCAAATTACTTGGGGTCCAAATTGATAACCAACTCAAATTCAACTCCCATCTACAACTAAATATAAAAAAAAAACATCAAAAACTAGGTATGCTCTATCGGCAAAATCACTGCCTTACACCTGCCACTAAAATCAATCTCTCTGCTTCCTTTCTTATCCCCTCCCTTCTCTATGGAGCCCCACTTCTAATTAATCTACAGTCCTCTCTGAAAACGCAACTTTTTTCTTGCTACAACAAAATTGCCAAGTTCGCTACCAGCCATAAGTCCTCCACCCACCACTATTCCTCTCTCCAACAACTAAAATGGCTAGAACTACCCAAGCATCTCACCTACACTCAACTAACTCTTGCACACAAGCTCATTTTCAACCCCTCCCTCTGTCCCTCCCTGCCTTCTGCCTTTAAAATGCACCTACCTGATAGAGTATTAAGATCTAACAACCAAAATCTATTAGAAGTGTACAGACCAGCTCGTCCCCCAGGCAAAAATCTTCTATCGTATGGTCTAGCACGCCTCTGGAACTCCCTACCACCATCTATTCGTATCACCTGTAACCATTTTATTTTCAAAAAATCCCTTCATTCACATCTAGTATCCCAGTGGGAATGCTCTTGCTCCCACCCCACATAACTAACACTGACAATTTCCATCTCCCTTTCCTTCTCTTGATTACACCAGCAATTTCCTTTTATCATTACTCCTAACTCATACATTCTTATTATTATTGTATAGGCAAGAATACACTACGCTGTACCTCTTAATTGTATGTTTCCTGATATGTAATTGACTTCTCATTATTTACTTTGCTACATTCCTTCTTAGTCTGTATCATCTGTAAATTTCATCTCTAGTTTGTATTATTTGTAATGTTTGCTGTATTTGTATTTTTTGCTTGAATCTTTACAATTGTATAACTATCATATAACCTACTGTAACATCAATTGTATGGAGCTTTTCTCCCCAGGACTCCATTGAAAATGGGTTCATTTTGGCCCAATGGACTATCCTGGTAAACCAACTGCAAATAAATAAATAAAATAAATAAATAAAATAAAATTATTAATTTCACATATTTTTGTCCATTTAACAACAGTGTTAATGTAATTAATTTGTAGTTTGAACTGTTGAGCGTCTGTATTAACTGACGTTTGAATCCATACTGCGGATTCCCTTGTTGTTTTCCTTGACCCCGAAACATATTGTTCATATAACCTGGTTGTCTAGGGGGCTGGTAAGAGAGGATGTTCATTATTTTCATTGTCAGAGTCAGCCGATGTATTTTCCCCATCCGTTGAAGCAAAAGAAATATACTGGCATCTCTTGGTTTTACCAGAAGAGCTTTTATAACCTCTGCATCCATTCCGATTGGCTAATTTTTTAAAAGCCAGCCCTGAATCATAGTCGCGAATGTCCCATTGTAATTTATTGATTTTACATTTTATGTCATTGGAACTTTCTTCTAATTTTGCATTAAGAGAACACAACAGCTGTTCAAACCTGGAAACACCCCAGCTGCCCAGATAGTACATCACAAGCAGCTGCAATATCTTCCTTCACTTTATGTTGTTTCAGAATATCTCGCTCTACTAGGATCAACAGCCATTCCCTCACACACCTATGTGAGGCGGCAGTCCACCTTTTTTCAAATTCTAGTTCCACTGGATCAGAAGCATCAAATGCAGTAGAGGGGTTTTTAACAAAGCATAACCCACGGGGGTAATGTCTATGTCCAAGTATCTCTGCAGACCTAATATGTTATAATTTAAGACATTCTCTTTAAAAAGCAGCTGTTCCAAGGACTCTAAATTAGTACGGTCTACCGCAGATAAATGTATGGAATTCACCTTACCCACTTCATTAAAGGGATCAAAAGGTCTTTACAGTCTCCCTTCCACCAGAAGACGTTCCCACACTTTAGCAGGGACATTATTGGAAATGGAAGCTGTCGATTCCATGGAAGAATCCCCTATAGATGAATCGGACTGCCGAAATGAGGGAGAGGCAAATGCATCATCCCGAAAGATGCGTGGTAGTTGCTGTAGCGATTCACTGGCCATCACACTCCAAACAATCACCAAACCATGATGAAGCAGAAAATAACACCAAGTGCCACGAGCCTTGTTTTAGACCAATTTAATAAAACACACTGTAGCGCCTCAGCATAAACCTGCCTTCAAGGAGTTACAAAATACACATTGCATTGCAGTCATAGATATATATATATATATATATATACACACACACACACACACACACACACACACACACACACACACACACACACTCTCAAATGCACTTAATTGAATGGTAACATAATTAAACAATTATATTTAAAAAAATATTTAAATAAACACCCCCCAGTTGCATTCATTATTCAAACCCACTGGAGAAAGTGTGTTAAACTTGAAAATATACATAGTTTCCTTCTACAATAACTTCTTTATCTGAAGTAGTTAACTTCATTTGCTCAGCAACCTGTGGGTATCGGATCCGATTCGGATCTGAGCCGGCAGCTTTCCTAGCTCAAAGATCCAAGCTCCTCCCCCTACCCATAATGCCCTGCCACCTCCCTCTAACCCTCCAAACTTGTTTGCTGCGGCTTCTGTAAGCTTCTCTGAACGAGCTCCGAGCATGGTACTGTGAGTGTAGCATTTAACAATTATTTTTTTTCTGTTTAACTTTATATAACTTTGCGTATGTGAACCCCCCTTTATCTTTCTAGCCTCTCTGGGTAGTTTTTAGCCTTCTTGGGTTAAGTTAGAGTTATTTCCCCTCCCCCCTCTGCGTGTGTGAAGGTTTGTGCTGTGGGCCTCTTTTCCTTTCTATAATGGCCGAAGGCCCTAAGGCTATCTTCTCTAAATGTACCAAGTGTGGCCATAAGCTGTCCCCAGCGGATGGCCACACTCGGTGCGTCCTATGCCTGGGGGTTGTACCCCTCTCCTCGGGCTGCACTATTTGTGCAGCCTTCAATCCCAGGGCTTTAAGGGACAGGAAGACTAAGCTTATTCTGGATGGCCTTTTGCCCCAGAATCTGCTTCGTCCTCCTCTGTGGCTGCCCCACCTGCCGCTCCTGATCCCCTGGCTGGGACTCAACCTCCCCCTCTGGCCCAGGAGGAAAGGAACAGCAGAAAGAAGGACAAGAAGGATAGAGAAAGAGAGAGAGAGAAGCATTGCAGCCATAAGAGGCGGTTCGAGTTGACCCCTTCGGCTCCACCGTCCTAACTGCTTGCCTCTCCCCTGAAGGTCTCCGGGCCTTCCCCCTCCCAGCTCCGTTCTCCATGTTTCTCCCCAGAGCCGGAAGAGGAGACCCGGTCACCTTCGAGGTCATCCAGGCGGCCCTCCGGGCCGGCTTCAGTGGCCTCAACTCGATCTACCCGAAGTTTATCGGATGCAGACATGGACCGGATGATGCGTCGATTTCTCCAGGCCCAGCTGCAGATGGGAGTGCTCTTGCCTCCCCCCCCCCCTGGGGGGGAGCTTGACACCTTTTTTCGCCCCCATCGCTTCTCCCCAACCCGCTTTCGTGGTTCGGAGCTATCGGATCCGGCTAGCTTCGGAGCCAGGGTGGAGTCGGCGCCGACAGCGTTTCCGACTTTGTCGCCGACTGTACCCTTGAGTCTGTCGGATCCATTTTCGGATCTGAGCTCTCGGGGCCGTGAGTTGAGAGTCTGATCCGGAGGGGTTAGTGGGCCTTCGGCTCCGTTGAGGTCGGGGCACACTACCCTTTCGGATCCGATCGGGTCAACTTTGGTGCCGGTCCGCATGTCGGATCCGAGGGGACTGTTTTCGGATCCAAGGGAAAGCAGTTACCCATCGGCATTCAATGTCGTGTTAAGGGTCCTTTTGAGGGAGTCGAGGCCCCAGGCTCTGGCTACGGATCCACCCGCCATTCCCACTCAGATGGGCCTATCTTCTATCGTCCGGCCCCAGGGACAGCCTGCGCCTACGTCCCAGGTGGTTCCCATAGAGGAGCAGGACATTGTTGGTGAGGCCTCTTCGGACAGCCCCCCCAAGGAGGTCCCTCACAAATGGAAGTGCAAGAGGAGGCACTTGGACTCACCTGAGTCCCTCACGGAGGGCACAGACTTAGAGGAAGGGGAAGGTTCCCCAAGGTCACCCCCTGAAGACGTCTCCTTTGGAGACATTATGGAAAGTTACGCATTAGAGGGGGGGTGGTCTGCCCAAAAAACGTCCTCTGATGAGTCTGTGTTTCTGGAGGCGTTTGACGCAGGCCCATCTACCTCTTGGGTGTCCCCTCCCGCCGACCCCCTGGTAGATCTCATAACTACCAGGGCATGGAAAGAGCTGGATACTGTCGAGCCAATACCAAAGAGACCAGACAGGATCCTCAGCCCTCCCACGGACAGGAGAGTTTGGAGCAAGGGTGCCTCAGTGGATGTCATGGTGTTGGCGGCTGCCACTAAAAAGGAATTAGCACAGGAGAGTTCCTCGGTGCATCCTCCAGACAAGGAGTCTCGGATGATGGACCGCTTGGGAAAACGGATGTTCTCTTCAGCGACATTCTCTGTAAGGTCACTGAATTATATGGCACATGTGATTCGGCTCCAGCGGGACCTGATTAAAGAGTACGCTGGGTCACCCCCAGGGTCCATGTTGGCCGAGGACAAGCGGACCTTCTCAGCTCGAATGGCCACTCTCAAGTCAATTACCAACACATCTATGCGGCTTCTCTCCCATGCTATGGAGGGAGCGGCTAGAGCTAGCGGAACGGGCATTGTCTTACGCAGACAGGCCTGGCTCCGTCTCTGCTATTATGCAGAACCCTTCGAGGCGTCCTTCGCGAGCGCCCCTTTTGACGGTTCTACACTCTTTGGCAAAACCATCCACAATACGTTTCTCCAGAGCGAGAAAGATGAGAAGTCTGCCGTCGGGATCCGCTTCTCGGCTCCTCAGAGGTCCTACTCCAAGAACAAAAGAGGGCAAAAGATGATGTGGTTCTGGAAAGCTCAACAATCCCATTTCACTCTGGATCCCTCGTCCTTCAGAGGCAGAGGAGGACAGGGTAGACGCCGGCCCAGAGGCAGAGGGGTCCCGAAGAATTTTGGGTCAAGAGAACCTTTTTTGGATCGACCCGCGCAGCAGCCCTGAGGGGTTGCCCGACTGCTCCTCTCTGGAGGCAGTCGGGGGGGCGCTTCTCAGAACACCTAGCAAATTGGAAATTCATTATGACAGATCGCTGGGTGCTCCGAATCATATCCAGAGGATATTCAGTCCCTTTTCTAACTTACCCTCCTCGATCAAGAGGACTCCCCGATGTTCCACCCGATCAGAGGGAGGCAGCAGCATCATAAATTCGAAAGCTGCTAAGAAAAAGAGCTATCCAGCCCGTCCCCCCCGAGCAATCTGGATCAGGCTTTTACTCCAGGTTTTTTTTGGTGCCAAAAAAGACGGGGGACTTAAGATCCATTCTCAACCTGTCCACTCTGAACCTGTCAGTAGCCAAAGAAAAATTCCAGATGGTCACTGTTCAATCCATTCTCCCACTTTTGCAGGAGAACGACTGGATGTGCTCGATAGACCTCAAGGATGCGTACTACCACATTCTTATGGACAGACGCGCCAGAAGGTTCCTCCGCTTTCGACTGGGAGTCCACCATTATCAGTTCAGGGTCCTACCCTTCGGTCTCAAAACAGCCCCCAGGGTGTTCACCAAGATCATGGCAGTTGTAGGAGCCCACCTGAGGCTTCAGGGAATACAGGTCTTTCCGTACCTGGATGACTGGCTCCTAACTACCATCGCCAGGCATCAGCTCTGCTCAGGCAGGGATTACTTTTTACATCTAGCAAACCAGTTAGGGATCACGATCAACCACAAAAAATCCTCCCTTCAACCTACTCAAATTCTGGAATTCATAGGGGCCAGGATAGACACTACACAATCCAGAGTCTTTCTGACAACGGACAGACTCTGCAATCTAAGCCTTCACATTCTAGATCTCTTACAATCATCAGCCCCCCCAGCGAAACTAGTCCTGAGGGCCTTGGGATCCATGGCAGCGCCCATCAATCTGTCACCTTTCGCTCGCCTGAAGATGAGAATCCTTCAATGGACATTGCAAGTTCAATGGTCCATCCTTTTTCACCCCCTATCTACACCTGTTCCCCTCAGCAGGATTTGCAAGGAGTCGCTTCTTTGGTGGCTCCGCTCCAGAGATCTCCGAGAACGCCGCCCTTTCGTTATACCCCCGCCCCAAGTCATGGTGACCACGGATGCATCACTCCTCGGGTGGGGGGGGGGGCATTGCAGGGGCAGATCCGTCCAAGGCACGTAGGCTTTCACAGATACCTCACTGCATATAAATGTCCTGGAGATTAGGGCGGTGCTTCTAGCGTTGCAGGCTCTCCATCCCCTTCTTCCTCCAGGAACTATTGCAATTCAAACAGACAACATGTCGGTAGTCTGGTACATCAACAAACAGGGGGGAACCAGATCTTATCCACTTTGCAGGGAGGCAATGAGAGTATGGGAATGGGTGATATCCACCAACCGCTTTCTCATAGCAATGCACATTCCGCGTCGGTCAAACATCTTGGCGGACAGGTTGAGTCGAACGGTCCTCTCACCTTACGAGTGGTCTCTGAACCCAGCAGTAGCGAAACAAATCTTCCTTGCATGGGGTCAACCTTGCTGCGATCTCTTTGCCTCGCCTTAGAACACAAAGTGCAGCGAGTTTTTCACTCTGATTCCCCCGCCAGGGGAAGCCACCAGAGACGCTTTAGTTCATGCTTGGCCATCCGGGCTTCTGTATGCTTATCCTCCTCTCCCGTTGTTGGCAAAATTCTTACAGAAAGCTCGTCTGTTGGGGAGCAGAGTTATCCTCATAGCCCCATTCTGGCCTTGTCAGACCTAGTTCCCTTATCTGTGGTCTCATCTAGTACATCCTCCCTGGATCCTAGATCCCACTTCGGATCTGATCTCTCATCCTTTAGGATTGAAGACCCCCGACCTGGACTACCTCAAACTCTCAGCTTGGTTGATCCAGTTCCCGTAATGGCTAGGACTCCCGGTATATCTCCCTCGGTTAAGGCCATTCTGATGGCCACCCATAAACCGTCAACCAGAAAGATCTACAAGAGTAAATGGAAACGTTTCTCTATCTGGGCAGAGCATAGAAACTTGTACCCCTTCACAGCTCCTATTCCAGCAGTTCTAGATTTTTTTTTCCCATACTTTTCATCATGGAGCTAGTGCTTCCACTATTAAAGTTCAGTTGGCAGCTATTTCCCACTACCATGTTGGAAACAGTTCGGGGCTACTAGCGTCATCCAAGATTTGCAAATCAATCATGAAAGGAACTTTTTTGTTAAGACCACCTATTAAAGATGCAGTACCTCCTTGGGATCTTACTGTAGTTCTTCAAGCTCTTACTGGGGCCCCTTTCAAACCCGCGGCTTCAGTTGACTTAAAATATGTATCCTGGATGACGGTCTTCCTGTTTGCCATTACTTCTGCTAGGAGGGTATCGGAGCTTCACACTCTTTGTAGTAAGCCACCATACATCATCTTTCACAAAGACAGGGTCTCCCTCAGGACTAATCTTTCATTTCTGCCCAAAGTGGCTTCAGAAGCCAATATCAACCAGTCCATCAATCTACCTGTCTTCTTTCCAAATTTTCAGAATAGAGGAGAATACAGACTTCATTGTCTGGATGTTCACAGACAGTTACGCTTTTACTTGAACAGAACAGCAGATCTTCGAAAATCTGATCAACTTTTTGTTTCCTTTGCAAAATCATGTTTGGGGAAACCAGTCACTAAAGTAACATTAGCTAGCTGGATCTCCCAATGCATCCTCCTCACATACAAAAGTTCTGGTCATCCTGAGCCCCTGAAAGTGCGAGCCCATTCTACCCGATCTATGGCTACTTCTGCTGCTTTTTGGTCGAGGTTGTCCTTGGATGACATTTGCTCAGCAGCTACTTGGGCTTCTTCCCATACCTTTATTACACACTATAAATTGGATTTAATATCCAGGGGACGTGCATCTTTTGTCTCTGCAGTGCTCCAGAATATCCTTCCATAAGGGCCTCCCAAGTTGCTGGTAGCTGGGGACTCTGTCCCACAGGTTGCTGAGCAAATGAAGTTAACTACTTCAGATAAAGAATTTATGTACTCACCATAACGTTCCATCTGAGTAGGTAACTTCATTTGTCAGCAACCAACCCGCCCTCCATCCCCCGAACCCTTAGTTCGTTCTTGAAACATTAGGATACGTCACTTCCAGATGACTTCCGGTAGGACGTTCAGTACTCTTTTCTGGTGTTCTAGTTTTTTTTTTCTATGCCATTATGGCAAACTCGATCTGAGGGTTAGAGGGAGGTGGCAGGGCATTATGGGTGGGGGGAGGAGCTTGGAGCTAGGAAAGCTGCCGGCTCAGATCCGAATCGGATCCGATACCCACAGGTTGCTGACAAATTAAGTTACCTACTCAGATGGAACGTTATGGTGAGTACATAACTTCTTTTTTACAATCCCCTCATTTGTCTCTAAAATATGTTCCAAAATACAAGCTCTCAATAGCGAAGAATCCCTGTTATGACAAAAAATTAAAATGTGAAGCTAATAGGGCTTATAACATTATTATTTTTTTATATCCCAGTTAGAATCTGGAGTCTTTTCCAGGTTCTTTAGTTCCAAAGAAGACAGGGGATCTCAGCCACCTCATTCAGTTTGATAAACAGATGAAGTTCTTGATTGGTCATGGAACAGTTCATACCACCTTTGTTTAGGAAGGATGATTGGATGTGCTCTGTAGAGCTCCAAGATTCCTACTACCCTGTAAATATTCAAAAGCAATTCAGGAATTAATGCTAAGAAGTGCATAATTGTACCCTTTGGGAAGTCAACCGTCCCAGTTAATTTCCATGTTGACAATAGACCTTTAAGAGTTGATCCAGTGGTCAGGGATCTTGGTAAGCACCTAGACAGTAGCTTCAACTTTGATCACCACGTAGCCATAGTGGTGAAGAAATCTTTTTATGCTGAGCAATTTAAAATTAAGGACATGGCATCTAGGTTCATAGACGTAATTATCCCACTGTATAGTACAGTGCTCACTTTGCTATGTATCTGAGCAGGCATATGCAGCAACTAGAGTGAACTTAGAGGCTCCTTACAAAAAGAATACAAGGCAAAGCAAACCTTTCTTTTGCAGAGCGCCTTAAAGCTGTTTCCCTCTACTCAGCCTCCTGTATATTGTTGAGGGGTGATCTATGCCAGGCTTACAGGCATCTGCACACTCCACACTTGCGAATCTTATATATATTTGTAAGTCAAAGTGTACCAGGAATACAAGGTCTAGAACTTGAATTTTGTCTGTGACTTAAACAGAACATGCCGGATAGAGAGACATGTGCTCCCAGAGACTGTCCCTTTTATTAACCAGTTTAAGCACAACTTAGACCAGTGGATGGAAATAGAAAGGCTTACACTGGGCCTGCACCCATGTCCCTTATGGATAGAGGTTGCTTATAAATGCATAGCCATCAGTGACCTGTTTGGTTACTGGACATCATTATTCTTTTGGGAAAACTTGGCTAGGCTTAATAAGGCCGTCCAGGTTGTTAGCCTGGTAACAATCTACAAATCGAGATTTCTCCATTTCCATCTAGGAACCAACCATTACCAGTTCAGAGCACTGCTATTGAGTCTCACCACAGCCTCCTGGGTGTTCAATATTATGGCAGTGGTAGCAGCTCATCTATGACTGCAAGGGATCAAAGCCTTCCCATATCTAGATGATTGTCTCGTAATTGCTACTGCCAGGGATGTACAGCCAGAACATCAAGCATTGCTACTGTGTCTTGCAGATCAGTTAGGGACAACAGTCAGTCATGTGAAAGCCAGCTGCCCCCTACTCGGCAGATAGAATTCTTAGGATGTTATATCAAAGAAGTTTGACAAATTGCCCAACTCCCAACAATGAGTGTTGTCATCAAGACTGTTGGCTTTCAGGTAATTCAGCAACCCTAACCACAAGCAAAATTGATTCCTTGTTTATTAAGTCTGATGGCTTCTACCATCACTTTAATTCCACAGTTGAGATATCACATCATACTATTAGAGTGGATTCTGTCAGTCTAATGGTCACAGAGCTTTCATCCCCTCCATACCAGAATTCATCTCACTCAAGTGTGGAGAAACCATATAAAGTGGTGGATAACCTCTCCATCAGTTAGAGGGGAGATCCTTTTGTCCACCAGTACCCAAGACCACATTAACCATGGACCCTTTCCTTCTAGGGTGGGGGATTGGGTTTCGTCTGTTTAAGGTATGTGGTTACTTGTGGAGGCCGAACTTCATATCAGTGTCTTGGAGATGAGAGCAGTCCTCCTAGTGTTGCAGGCTTTCCAAGACTATCTTCCCAAGGGTGTGATTTCCATCCAAATGATCAACATGTCAGTGATGTGGTACATCAATAAACAAGGGAGAACAAGATTGTATCCAGTTTGCCAGGAGTCCATGCAAGTCTTGCAATGGACAGTGTCTTCCCATTGCTTCCTGGTAGCAACATACATTCCCAGGATGTTGAATGTACTAGCGGAAAAATTGATCAGGTCAACCTGTTGCTTCAGAAGTGGTCTCTGACAGTGATAACAGAGATTTTTAGCCACTGGAGCCAATCTTGTTAAGATTTGTCTGCCTCCTTCCTAAACAGTAAGTGCAGTAGTTACTTTTGCCCACATCTCTCCACAGGGACAAGTCACCGAGAAGTGCTCTAGTCCACAGTTGTCCCCCAGCTCTCCTGTATGCATTCCCAGCTATTCTTCTCCTGACAAAATTCATACAGAAAGCCACAAGGTACAAGACCAAGGTGATCCTTTTTGCCCCCTCAAGTTTGGTTCCCCTTCCTTTGGTCTGCTACACCCACCTTGGGTACTGGATCCCACTCCAGATCTTCTGAGTCATCCAAAAAGGTGCCTGTACTACACCTTACAAGCCTTAAAGTTAACTGAATGGTCTCTCCAGTTTTAGTGATAACCAGAGATGCCAGGCTGCCTTCTCTGGTAGGTCGCACAAATTCTTCTCAAAAGTAATAAGAATGGACTGCTTTTCTGCCCCACTCCCATCAACAGTGGAATTTCTTTCAGAACTTTTTCACCAAAGATTTAGTTTTTCTACCATTAAATTTCAAATGGCTGGCATATAAATTTTTCACGTATGCCACAAAGACACGTCTGTTACTTATCCTAGTATATCTAAAACTTTTCTCTTTTTTTCTGTGGCTTCCAGCTCCTCCATGGGATGTCACAATTTTACTGCAGTCAGTGACTCAGAAACCATTTGAGCTAGCAGCATCAGCTGACCTTAAGTACCTTTCTTGGAAAACAGTTTTCCTAATTCCCATTACATCCACTAAAAAGAATGTCTGATTTACAGTCACTGTCATGCAAGCCAACTTTTTTCTTTATCAGTAAAGACAGTTTGTCATTAATGAACAAATCCAACCTGTTTCTCTCAGATCTCATCTTCAGCAAATTTGAATCAGTCCATTGATTTGCCTTTTTTATCCCAGTTTATCTAACAATGGTGAACGTATGATTCATAGCTTAGATGTTCACAGACAGATCAGATCCTACTGAAACCATAACAGACATGTTACAAAATCAGATAAACCGTTTGCCTCCTTTTCCATTTTGAAGTTGTCAAAGTCTATGATTTCTACGTGGTTTTCAGACTATATTTCTTTTGTATATAAAATCCATGGGTTGTCTCTGCACTCAGAACCAAAAGCTCATTCCACTAGAGGAATTGCTAACTCTACGGCATTCATGAAGAGAGTTCCCATGATGCTATTTCTGCAACAGCAACTTGGTCCATGGTTCATGCATTTTTATCTCATTACAAATTGGGTGTAGTCTAGAGTTTGTGTATCTTTTGGCTCAACAATTCTCAGGAATGTCCTTTCTTGGTTCTACCCAGGTTCCTTTTAGGTCGCTTGAGAATCTGTTCCAAATGTTGAATCAGAAGAAATAGACAACATTGTATATGAAAACTATGTAATTACCATAACACTGGATCTGTAGTGTTTCATTTTCGTACATTTTAACTTCCCTTCCTCTTGTCCCCTTCTAAATTGCCATCTGCATACTTCTGGTGTTTGTACAGACCTCGACCAAGACTCTGTCTGCTTGATGTTGCATTTCCCAGTTTTGTCTGTGGTTAGTAGGAGTCGGTATACTCAATCTGAGGTAATTTTAGTAGAAGGAAGAAATTGTAAGTAGGGGTGGAGTCCAAGCCTTGGATCCAAAGTTGTGGAAGCAGGTGCTGAGATAGGATCTGACAGCCCAAATGATGGTGTGTGTAAAACTGGCCCTTTTTTTTGATGTCAGGAATTAGTTTGGGTTAGATCCTACTTCAGGATAATGGGACAAGTAGGAGAGTTAATAATACTGGCTCTGCCATCATCAGCAAACTTTGTTAGCTACAGATCCTTAACATTAGCGTGGATGTCAGCGAGTTATATGTTGAAGAGGAGAGGACTTAAAACATAACTGAGTGGCATGCCTTTTTCGAGGAAAGTGTGCCATAAACCCTAACTGTATGGGTTCTCTGACACGCAGTGTCTGTGTGAACGAGTTGGATTCCACAGGGGTTAATATTTAAGTGGATAAGTTTGCAGTAGTACTAACGTGGGATATGTAAGGCTTTAGCTGGATTCATTTATGTAGTGAGTACAAACTGGCCATTATCCATAGTTTTAGTTACTTTCTCAAAGAATTTCATGAGATTTAGTAGACAGGATCTATGTTTCATAGACCCAAATTGGTTTGGAATGAGGGATTATAGACTGCTGATGTCTTTATTAGTTCCATTATAATATAGTCAGTCAGTTTACAGACAATGTTAGTGGAGTATAGTTAGTTAAGTGAGATTAATAAACATATAGTTTTTCATGGTCAGTGGTAGTGCCATCTTTGTGTAAGGGTACTACTGTGGTCATTACTCTCAGCTCAGGTATGTATCTAGTGAAGATGCTACAATGGAATAGGTCTAAGAGGGAGGGAGGGAGATTTACATTTGGCAGTGACTAGGTGACAGTCTGGTATGTTGTCCAGATCCACAGAGGTAGTATTTTTTGTTTTGTAGAAAGAGTTTATAACCAGTTCAGAGGCAATTTTAGGGGGAGGCAGAAGTCAGGATTGAGTAGTAAGGGGGAAAAGTTGGAATTAAATTTGTCTGCAAGTCTAGAATCGGTGCTACCATTTGATATCAGCTGTGTGCATTGTTGAGTTTAACTTCTGAAATTTCTGATATAGTTAAAAAAGGATTTATGCTTATTTTTGGAAGCAGTATTGATGTCCGGTTCATAGGTTTATACTAGGCTATCTGCCCTAAGGCATTTATAAGCCTAGCCCAAATTTTTGTGGCTTACGCCACCCCTTATATGAAAAAATACTGTGCCCATTAGTTTGTTGTGCCTCTGTCCAGCAGTGACACAGAGATGATTCCCAGGGTAAACCTACGATCTCCCATCCACAGGTCAAGATTTCTCTTGAACAGAGCCAGCGAGGTGCTCTGCCTCACATGGACCGGGATTTTATTCCACAGCATAGGGAGTCTCTGAGTGATAAATCTATCCCTCCAGCACATCCTATTTATATCCGTGCTAAGGTTTAAGTCGCTTGCTCTAGTGGTTTTGGTGGATTTGGATTTTTGAGGTGGAGCATGTCCATTAATTCCGGGTTGGACATGGCCTTGTATGTCAGGCACATGTCACCTCTGAGCAGACGGTATGCGACTGAATAGAGCTGGAGGTTCTTCAATCTGGCAGCATATGACAGATTTTGGAGTCCCTTTATCCTTTTGGTGAGGAACTTTTGGGGTCTCTCCAATTGCTGCAGATGTCGGGTGAGATACATCCCGAATGGGGCATTGTACTCGATCATTGGTCTGATAAGTGAAGAGTACAGGGGAACAATGACCTCACTAGATCTGGATGTGAATCCCTTCATGATCAGATGGGCAATGTAGAAGGTCTTTCTAACCACTTTAGCAACGTGAGTGTCAAAAGAAAGGCCACTGTCAACCTGGGTCCCCAGGTCCCTGATAACCTCTTCTGTGCTTAGTGGATTGCCACCTATATGGTAGCTTGGCTTTGCAAGTTTTCATCTCACTCTTGACTTGTTTACAGACCTTTTTGACTTCACTTCTGGAATACGTTAATTTGAGTTTATTCCTTATTGCTAGAAACTTTTAACTTTTAAGATAGTTTGTTTATGCTAGGGTTTCATCAGTGGGGCTTGTTCTCCATATTGGTGTCATAGTTGTGACATATAAGGACAGATGCTTTGATGCAGCAGTTAAGGCTAGAGTAAAAGGCAATGCCACCAATTTTTGAGCCAGTTTCATAGGTTCATAGGTTTATACTAGGCTATCTGCCCTAAGGCATTTATAAGCCTAGCCCAAATTTTTGTGGCTTACGCCACCCCTTATATGAAAAAATACTGTGCCCATTAGTTTGTTGTGCCTCTGTCCAGCAGTGACACAGATATGATTCCCGGGGTAAACCTACGATCTCCCATCCACAGGTCTAGATTTCTCTTGAACAGAGTCAGCGAGGTGCTCTGCCTCACATGGACCGGGATTTTATTCCACAGCATAGGGAGTCTCTGAGTGATAAATCTATCCCTCCAGCACGCCCTATTTATAGCCGTGCTAAGGTTTAAGTCGCTTGCTCTAGTGGTTTTGGTGGATTTGGATTTTTGAGGTGGAGCATGTCCATTAATTCCGGGTTGGACATGGCCTTGTATGTCAGGCACATGTCACCTCTGAGCAGACGGTATGCGACTGAATAGAGCTGGAGTTTCTTCAATCTGGCAGCATATGACAGATTTTGGAGTCCCTTTATCCTTTTGGTGAGGAACTTTTGGGGTCTCTCCAATTGCTGCAGATGTCGGGTGAGATACATCCCGAATGGGGCATTGTACTCGATCATTGGTCTGATAAGTGAAGAGTACAGGGAACAATGACCTCACTAGATCTGGATGTGAATCCCTTCATGATCAGGTGGGCAATGTAGAAGGTCTTTCTAACCACTTTAGCAATGTGAGTGTCAAAAGAAAGGCCACTGTCAACCTGGGTCCCCAGGTCCCTGATAACCTCTTCTGTGCTTAGTGGATTGCCACCTATATGGTAGCTTGGGGTTACCTTGTTTTTCCCAAGGGTATGACTATACATTTTTGGCGCTTAACTTCAGGCCATGGCTCTGGCACCAGCTATCTGTTTCCGTGAGTCCCTTCTGAAGGATATCCGTGTCCGATGCACTTTCCACTATGGCGCCCAGTTTGCAGTCGTCTGCAAACTTTGTCAGCCCAAGTCCTCCCATGTTGGCCTGTACTTCTGAGAAGTAGATGCCAAACAATAGGGGCCAAGGACCGAGCCCTGTGGGACACCACTTATGACCGCTTGGAGTCTGACACAGCGCCAGCAACTCTAACCCTGTGGGTTCTGTCCTTAAGCCAGTTTGCAACCCATCTTGTGACATATGGGTTTACATTTAAGCTGGTAAGTTTTTCTACAATACCCGAGTGGGGTATTGTGTCGAAAGCCTTTGCAAGGTCAAGGTAGGCTGTATGGACTGCCTTTCCCTCATCAATGGCCTTGGTGACTGTTTCGAAGAAGTCGACCAAGTTCAAAAGGCATGATCTTCCCTTGACAACGCCAAACTGGGTCGGGTCCAATGTCTGCAAGTCCCCTATATCTTTGTTTATGAGCTCCATTATGATCCTCTCCATAGCTTTGCAGACTAGACTTGTTAAGCTTATGGGGCGGTAATTACCAGCGTCCGTAGAGGCGCCGCCTTTGTGGAGTGGGACCACAGTTGCCGTACGCCACTCCTTGGGCACGTATCCTGTGGTAAGGCTGAGATTAAACAGCTGCCTTATGTGCGGGTTTAATTCCTCATTTAGCTCGTGTAGCACACAGCCGGGGACACCATCCGCATTGATGCTGTGTTTTTAGCTTTAGAGAGAGCAGCTTTCACCTGCGCATTTGAGATGTCCGGGAGGCTACACTCGGCTGGGATAGTTATCTCTCCTTTAGGGGAGAGGGGTGAAGTTTGCACTGAACCTGTCTGCCAGTATGTTGGCAATGTCTGTGGGTTCAGTGATTTTGTATCATTTTGGACTAATTCTGAGCATATCTGGGAGTTTCCACCCAGGTTCCTAACATAGCTGAAAAAGGCCTTATGATTGTCCTTTGAGTCCATGGCAATTTTTCTCTCAAAATTGGCCTTAGTTGATTTTATGAGTGCTTGTATTTTTACTAATAATGATCAGGGTGACTTCCCTTTTATGGATTTTGTTCTATCATGTAATAGCTTTCTCCTCTTATTGTAAAGTTTGTTAATGGCTGGGGTCCACCAGACTGGACGTTTGCTCTTTGTGGAAAGAGTCTTGGTTTTATTTGGGATTGCCTGATCCATGCAGTCCTGGAGGTGTTCATAGAAGGCATTTGTAAGGGCTTCCGCAGCTTGGGTTGTGGTGTCCTCTGGCTCAGGGGCCTTGAAGGATACCACACCAGTCTTGAGTAGTGTGAAGTTTGCTTTAGAGAAGTTCTTCACTATGGTCTTTTTTGTTTGGGGTGGGGCGGGATGTGGATTTCCAGTGAGATTAGTTTATGATCAGATCTCACCAATGAGGGATATACTTCCGGTGTGGAGCATTTTGTCCCCATGTTTGTGACAATGAGATCTAGTATATTTTCTCCTCTTGTGGGAACAGTGACTAGCTGTTCCATGGCATTTGAATTTATGAACTCCAGGAACCGTTGGGCTAGAAAGTTAGGGCTTGAGTAATGTTCCCAGAGTATATTCGGGTAGTTGAAGTCACCCAATATGATGGTGTTTGGAGATACATTTATACCCTCCAGTGTCTTCAGGAAGGCTGTGTGGAGTTCCTGAGTTTGAGAGGGTGGCCTGTAGCATGCTACAATTTGTAGAGCAGTTTTGCCTATGGTTAGTTGCACCTGGATGGTTTCCGAAGCTTCGTGCGTTGCCACCAACCTGGAGGTGTGGGTATCCTTTATGAATATGGATACACCCCCTCCTTTTGTGGTGTGGTCCGGTTAAGTTTGTTAATCATCTTTAGTTATAGGATCCCAGGTGTGGTCAATGCTAAATTTCCATAAACTGCTCTATTTCTATGAGATTTGCCTTGGGAAATCCTTGAATGCAGTGGGGTTCATTGTAGTCATAAGTTGGGTTATTGGAGAAAATATGACGACCTGTTGGTAGGAAATAATCATGGGGTAGGTTTAGGTTTGGGGCAAACAGGTACTGTGTCAGTGAGAACATGATCAAGGAGGGTGTACTAGCTGGGCAAAGGAGAAGACATTTGTGCATTTAAGGAACGTCTGTGCTTATTTGCTGTTTGTAGTGCATGTTTCCCATTTCATGGACGGGTAGTTGAAATAACCAAGGATGAATATCAGTTCTGTAGTTAAAGAATAATTTGTTGAGGTAGGTGTAATGGGCTATGGGCGAGTAGAAAGTGTTCTGTAGTTTTCCCTAATAAGGTGATCAGACTTGCGTATTAGCAATAGAGTATCCAGGAATTGAAGAACATTATCATGGTGCATTAGTTAGGAAGTAATAGGATTTAGGATGAATATGCCCCCTCCATATTTCTGCCCTTCCTAGCTAGAGGGTCTAAATGAAGGATTGACTCTTAAGAGATGACATTTTCACTACACTGGTACCAAATTTCTGTAACTAGACAGGCGGTTTCTTTTTTAGATTTCTAGCATTGAAAAGTGCTAAACTGATAAGGACTTGAGGTCTAGGAGATTGACTCTACTTAAAAAGGCACTATAGAAATAGAAGATGTCCAATATGCAAAAGTCCTGTGGAGAGAGGTGTATGCTACCCATGGTCGAACAGGCAGAATTATCAACCGTATCCATCCATGCTGACACATTGGATCCATCTAGAAAGACACCATTTCCTGAGCCAGTTTGTTAAACTCCATATTTTCTCCTTGTACTGTGGCACAATTTGTGGTGCTGGCAGGGTGCTGTTCAAGACTAAATGCTTTCCAGCCTCATTCACATGCAGTGAGAGCTCAACTATGCCTCACTTCCTTTACCCCAATGTGGAATGTCTAAGATTGTTCACTTGCATTAGGGGTTTGACAAAGTCATATGCATAATTAGGGTAGAGGGATTTAAGGGTCATTGTGGCATTACAAATTTTACCACCCGAGAGAGAGCTATCACACTGTCTTTGCCCAGAATGTTGAGTGAAACATTTGTGTGCCTGACAGTAGTCATGTCTGACTAGGACATGTCACAAGAGGTAGAAAGCTGTGGTAACCTTAAAGGTGTTTGAATGCAACTACAGTGATTCTTTTTATGGGAGGAATGGGGTTGTGCGTGTGTTGTGGATAAGGTGTGAATATTTTGAGGTCTGGGTTTACAGATGTGTAGAATAGGAGGCTTAAGAAGGGCTTTTTTAGTGCCTCAGCTTATGTAGATTTAGTTTCTGTATTGTGTTGCAGTGGTGTTGGGTGTATGCTGCTTGCTGATGATGGCGAGTGAGGTGATAGTGTCCAATTTAAGTGAATACTATAGCAGGTACCAATAAATGATTTTCAGTGTGCACGAGGCAGTTTCTGCACTGCTTCAAAGTTACCTAGTCATGTCAGGTGGGCAACAGATGAAGTGAAGCCGTACTGTGGTGCCATGGTGGCAGTAGATAGCAATAATAGCACAGATGAGAAGGTGCAACAAATAAGTAAAAGCTCAGAAACCATTATCAAAACTCTGTTTATCACATTTATCTTTCATCTGCCATATAAATAAAATCTACTGCATTATCGTAAAAAAAATGTTCTCTAATTTTTCCCTGTAGCTGTAATAAGCCATTTAAAAGTAATGAGATGTGCAATTCTCTCTCTTTATGTAGAACTCTGCAGCTTCCAAACTTCCAAGTTATGTTAAATCTGTAGCCCCAAATCATGCAAGTTACATTCTATTTTTAAATATTGCCGGTACTTACGTATTATCGCAACCAGATTTGGACCCCGCCACACTTCGTAATGTTTTTGCGAAAGTAGCAATGTTCGCATGAAAAGGCTAGTGTCAGCTGTTAAGTATTATTCTGTTGGGTGGTTTATGACATTGCAAGAGGAATAACGCTGAAATTTGCCTTCCCGGGGAGCGTGCTTTCCTGGTCAGAGGTAATGAAAAATGCAGCACACAGGGCTGATCCCTCAGAGTCATGTGAAGAGGGACATGTGTATGTCAGTGTTTGGACATCTTCACGATAACCCACACTTATTTCCCAAAGAAGAGTAAACTGCTTTGTAATTGTTAGTTGATGGTAAGAGATTATCCTGGGGCTGATTAATAAATGCAGAGTCGAGAGTTTAACAGGAAGGATTTCAGTGACGATATAAAATGTGTTGACCTCAGACAACCCCTTTCATAAATAGTTTAATGATCATGAACAGACCTTTCTGATTTATGGTTTTCTGTAAAGTAAATGCGTTCAGATTTACAGTCGGGAGGGAAATGATACTGAACCCCCCTTTTTTTCCCTCAGTAGGTAGATAACTCTGTTTTGGCTGTTTCTTAGAGAAAAAGTACAGTTTTGTACCTACCATAAATGTAGATGTTCGAGGATCTCCATTGCTGCAGTCCTTACATATGGGTATTCCGCTGTCCACAATCGGCCCGAATACCAAAGGGCTAGAACCGGAGACGGTCATCGGCGCCCGAGACTGACGTCAGTACGTGCCAGTACAAATGCGCATGACCGACGCCATAACCTCAGTCTTTCTTGCCTCAGATGTCAGAATGCAAAAAACACCACCCAAACCCCAGCCTAAAAAGATAAGGGGGGAAGGAGGGAGGGAAAATTGGACTGCAGCAATGGAGATCCTCGAACATCTACATTTATGGTAGGTACAAAACTGTACTATGTTCTTCGTCTCCCATTGCTGCAGTCCTTACATATGGGTAGAATCCCAGAGCAACGGAAAAAAGGGAGGCTGGCCAACTAAATAGCATTAGGAGCTGCTAACATGCCCTGTAAGATTGCAGTGGCAAACCTAGCCCTAGACCTAGAATAAAGAGGTAAATGATAATGCTTTGTAAAGGTATGTACAGAACTCCAAGTAGTTGCCTCTAGAATGTCTTTAGTAGCTACCCCTCTCAGAAAAGCAGTAGAGGTGGCCGTAGCCCTAGTAGAATGAGGCCTGATCCCAACTGGAACCTCCTTTCCATGATGAGAGTAACAAAAAGCAATACAATGGCCAATCCACTTGGAAATAGTTTGTTTCGAGACAGCTTTCCCTCGTGAAGTCAAAGCAAACGAAACAAATAATTGTTGAGATCTTCTGAACTCTTTGGTTCTGCTCAAATAATACCTTAACTGCCTATGTACATCCAAAGAATGCAAAACTTTTTCCCCTTCATTTTGGGGGTTAGCATAAAAAGTAGGCAAATGTATAGATTGGTTCAATGCCACATTAGAAATCACTTTAGGCAGAAAAGTAGGATTAGTACGTAAGGAAACTCTGTCCTTGTGAAAAATCAGAAAAGGTTCCACTGCCATGAGGGCCTGTAATTCAGATACCCTCCTAGCAGAAGTAACAGCCAATAAAAAAGCAGTCTTCCAAGACAACAACTTCAATTCAGCTGTAGCTGCAGGTTCAAAAGGAGGCAGAGTCAGCTTTTCCAAAACAAAATTAAGATCCCAGGTAGGAGTAGGAGCCCTCCGTGGGGGTCTTATATTCTTTGCCCCTCTAAGAAACTGTTTAACCAATGGATGTGAAAATAAAGGAGGGTCACAATCATAGAGAGCAGAAATAGCTGCAGCATGCACTTTTACAGAAGAGAAGGACAAACCCTTGTCCAATAAAATAGTCAAATATTGCAATGTACAACTCAAATTAGGCAATTTGACATCAAAGCCTTTAGCTGAACTCCAAAGAAAAAATCTCTTCCATTTATCAGCATAAACTTTTCGAGTACTAGGACGCCTGGCTTCTAAAATAACATCCAAAACTTGTTGAGGGAGCTGAAGGCCCTCCTTCTCTAAAACAGAATGCGCCAGGCTGTCAGGTGTAGGGATTGCACCCTGGCATTGAGAAAATGATTGTTTTCCTGAGACAATAAGTGAGGAATCTGTGGTAATGGCCAAGGTGTTCCATGAATTAAGCTCCTCAACAGAGGGTACCAATGCTGACGAGGCCAATCCGGTGCTATAAGGATCATGCAAGGTTTGTCCCTCCTGACTTTCAACAGCACCTTTGGAAGAAGAGGCAAAGGAGGAAAAGCATACACGTGAAGGTTGCTCCAACTGAAGGATAGTGCATCTATTTTCCAGGCTTTTGGATGAAACAGCCTTGTGCAAAACAGTGGCAGTTGGAAATTCAGAGGAGAAGCGAACAGATCTATGTCTGGAGTTCCCCAAGCCCTGATCAACTGAAGAAATACCTGAGGGTCCAATTTCCATTCGTGAGGATCCACAATCCGTCTGCTCAGAACATCTGCTAAAGAATTTTGTGCTCCTGGCAGAAACTGTGCCCGAAGAGTGATGTGCAGATTCAAAGCAGTTTCCCATAACAGCATTGCTTGTCTGCAAAGAGGGTAAGAATGAGTTCCCCCCTGCTTGTTGATGTACCACATGACAGTTGTGTTGTCTGTTCGAATCAACACCAGTCCTGGTTGAAGTAGGCTCTTGAATCCTTCCAAAGCAAATTGAACTGCCAGCATCTCTTTCATGTTGATATGCAAGTGAAGTAGCTCTGGGGCCAAAGGTCTTGAATCCATTTTCCTCTGAAATGAGCTCCCAGGCTGACTCCGAGGTGTCTGTCGTCAATATCTGACTTGCCTCTGGTTGGGTCACAGAGAGCCCCTTGTTTAGGTGACATTCCTGAGCCCACCACACAAATTCTTTCTGAATGCAAGGTAGAATCCGAATGACAGTGTCCAAATCGTGGCTGTGTTGAGTCCAAACGCTTTTGAGATACCATTGTAGCTTCCTCATATGCAGTTTGGCATTGGGAAGTACTAGAATGCAAGATGCCATGAACCCCAAGGCTTGAAGGACTGTCCTTGCAGTCAGCCTGGACATTACTGATAGCTGTTGGAAGTATAGGTGAAGATTTCTTTGTTTGTCCGGGGTAAGAAATGCCATCTGAGCAGCTGTATTCAGTCTTACACCCAGAAAACACATCTCTTGTGAGGGTACTAGACTGGACTTTATTTCGCTCACAGAATACCCTAGGCAACTTAAAACTGTCATTACATACTGCAGATGTTGAAGAAGTTCGTGCTTGCCTTGAGCCAGAATCAAACAGTCGTCCAGATAAGGATAAATTTGAATTCCTGTTAGTCTGAGAAAAGCTATTACTGGAGCCAGGACTTTTGTGAATACCCTGGGCAGTAGACAAGCCAAAGGGCAATGCAGAGAACTGATAATGCAAATTCCCATTCAAATCTCAGGAATTTTCTGCAACTGGGCCTGATAGGAATGTGAAGATAGGCCTCTTTGAGATCCAGAGTCACCATCCAGTGATCTTTGCCCAGCATAGGTAACAGCTGTTGCAGTGTTAACATCTTGAATTTTGGAATTTCCAGAAAGGTGTTTAGAATGGACAAATCCAGAATTGGTCTCCAAGTATTTCCTTTCTTTGGCACTAAGAAAAGACGGAATAAAACCCTGTGCCTCTCTCTGCAGAAGGTACTTCCTGTATTGCTCCCAACTGAAGCAGAGAAGAAATTTGTGCCTGTGCTTCCAGTCTTTGCTGATGAGGCACATCCGCATACCTTTGAAAGGAGGGAATGTGTGAAAATAAAATTTGTAGCCTCGATTTATTATGTCCAATACCCATTTGTCTTGGGTAACCAAATGCCAATTCCTTTTGAAAAGTCCCAGTTTTCCTCCTAGAGGAGCTGCCAGCAAGGCAGAGTCCGGCAGCTGAAGACACAGGTCATTGGGTCTGTTTCGAGAAAGGACTGACCCCTGCCCTCCCCAGCAGAAGGGGTAGAAGAACCCAAAGACCTAGAAGTAACAGGGCCCTGAGAGGAAGCCCTACCTCTACCTTGCCTCGACCTGCCCCTAGATTGATAATCCGAAGAGGGGGAAGACCATCCCTTAGCAGGCCAATTCCTACTGAACTTAGGGGGCTGAACCTGTAAAAAGTCCTTAACTGTCTGCATAGACTTAGCTTTTTCCTCCATTTTTTTCAAAACTGATTCTACTGGAGGGCCAAAAAGAACATCAGATTGCAGAGGAGCATCCATAATTCGAGCCTTAACATGCTCTGACAAGGTCTGATCTTTAAGCCAGGCATGCCTGCGAACAACTGAATTAGTAGCAGCCACCCTGGAAGAAGCCTGTAAAGCATCAAAACCACACTGCAAAGAATGCTTACCAACTTGGTCTGAAGCATGCACTAAATCCTGAAGCTCCTTACATTCAACACCTTCAGCTAAAGCATCTACTTTACATTTCAATTGGCCCAGCAAATAATTTTGATACCTGAGCATATGAAACTGACAATTTAAAGCTCTCATAGCCAAAGTAGAAGAGGTATACAGTTTTTACCCCACCTATCCAGGGCCCTAGCATCCTTGTCCAGAGGAACTGGATTCCTAACCACAGAAGCCCTAACACCTTTGGGGCCTTGAGTAATAGTTTCTGGATCAGCCCTAGGACTCTTATATAAGTACTTGTGAGCTTCCGGAACCCTGTAGTATCTATCTGGTTTAACCGGGGCAGGAGGCAGAGAATCTGGGTTAAGGGCAGCCTCAGAAAATACATCCTGAACAACATCCAGTACAGGGGGAATAGCCAAGGGCCTATGCTGAGGCAAAAACAAGAATTCTCTTAGCCTCTTTCGAGAATCAGAATAATCCTGGCCCTCCCATTTGAAATGTTCCCTCATGGAATGCAAAATCTCAGAGAAAGAAAAATCTTCTGGAGGGGACGCAGAGGGAGTAGTGTCCTCAGCCTCAGAATCAGAATAGGGAGGGAAATCCTGAAGTTCTTCTACAGAGAAATCTGACTCATTGGAAGACTGAACCAAACCCTCCAACTCTGTCTCTACCCTGGGCCTCTTCGCGGGGGGGGGCATAGAACCCCTAATTAAAGTAATCAAATCTTCAGCCATCTTTAACATGTGCTTCCTAGGAGCTGGACCCTGGGGACTAGCACCAGCAGGGGCAGACTTAGACTTAGAATGGGCTTTGCTTTGAGAAGGAGGAGGCCTAACTACCCAATGAGGGGAGGGAACCACTGACATCAGAGAAGCACCCTCAGCCTGGCCTAACACAGGAGAAGCCACTTCCTGTAGTAACAAAGGCTCCCTTGAGACTCAGGTAAACTTTCAGAAGGAGCCGCTGAAGTAGTCAGTGGTTCTACAGAACCGGCGTCCGGAGTGGACGACTCATCCTGTTTGGACCGCAAAGCCTTCTCTTTGCGTTTCTTAGAAGAACCAGGCGTCGGAGAATCCGACGGCATGTTGTAATTACAACGTTTACCAAACACCAGCCTAGCACAGTCCAACCGATGTTTAATAGTACGCTTGTTAAAAGTAGCACAAAAGCGACACCCAACAACGTCGTGCTCAGGCCCCAAACAAGGAATACAGAGTGAATGGTAATCCCTATGAGGAATCTGTTTCCCACAAGAAATACAGTTATTAACTTTTTCTGACATCCGTCAATACTGAGGCAAGAAAAGACAAAAGTGTCTAACGGGTACTTAGCCCAACTTGGTCTCCGGTCTGAAACTCGAAAACTGACAATTCCAGAACGCCGAACGGCACTTGCAAATGCTGCTTCTACTTAGGACCACGCGGCAAGAAAGACTGAGGTTATGGCGTCGGTCATCCGCATTTGTACTGGCACGTACTGACGTCAGTCTCTGGCGCCGATGACCGACGCCGGTTCTAGCCCTTTGGTATTCGGGCCGATTGTGGACAGCGGAATACCCATATGTAAGTACTGCAGCAATGGGAGACGAAGAACATCGTAAGGTATGTACTTGCAGAACCTTTCCTAACTGATGACATTAATGGCGTGTGTGTAGCAGCAGCCATGTTGATTTTATTTTGCATTAAGCTACGCCGCTAATTGAGCATTAAGCTACATCGCTAAATGACCGTACCCCAGTAGAAGGATTTAGCCGATCTTCCTTTCTTCTTACACTATGCAGATAAGACTGTCTTGGCTGTTTGTCAAAGAAAGGTTCAACTATCTACTTACAGCGACCTTTAGTTAAGTCATGACATTAACACCATATGTGTAGGGACAGGACCTGTTCATTTCATTTAGCATTAAGTTACAGTAACTGGGAAGATGGCATGACTTGCTGCCGGGGAATTGCATGCATAGACAGCGTCAGTATATTTCTCATTTGTATTCATAACCCTGCATAAAAGACCCTTCATTGTCAAAGAAAACACATTGTCTCACATTTTTAAAACATTAACCGTCACATTTCACTATTGGGAAGCAACCATTATAATCGCAAAAATCTGGTTGCTTTAATACGCAAGTACCATATTGCCTTAAGAATTCAAGTTTTGTTGTCTTACTTGCTTTTGGCAATGAGTTTTACATGTTGAGCCCTGCCGTAAAACCCTCTGTCAAATGTTGCTAAATTACTGAAAACGTAATTGTTCACTAAGCACTTATTTTGTCAAGAAAAGTATTGCTTTGTATATTGGTAAGAGGCACACTGTTATGCCTACCAACATCAAACTAGATATTCATCATTCTCATTGTTATAGTAGCCTTTTGGCTATATGGCTTGTTTCCTGCCTGGGGAAACAACTGGCCAACTTCAAAAAGCTCCTGCTCATTCTTTGGCGTTAGCCAATCAGAATGATACTTTGTTCGTACTTACTTGCCCACCTCGAGAAAAAGCATCTTTCAGACTTCTCAAGAGCAGAAAGTGGTTAAGAATTAAGTTTTTGGCAGATAGGTCCCTGTTGGGAACCCCTCCACAAAGAAAACGTTTGCTCTTTAAAGAAAAATAATTGGTATTTTATTTTTGACCAAAAGTGCTACTCCCCCTTTAAGAAACCCAGTATGTTTTCACAGTATTGGAAGTTTCCTGTCAGGGGCTGCTTTTTCTTTTTTTAACTTGAACTGTCTTAAGGAATTTGGGTCTGTATTTTTGAGAAGTTATGCACTGCTTGCCTAAATGTTGAATTTTAAGGGACAGAAAACTTTACAGAGGTACGGACAAGAGTGTGTCTGTCAGTGTAATTCTTATGCTCACTTCTTGACAACCTTTCCTGCCTTTTTGGTTTCTGTCAGTGTATTTGTGAGTGTTTGAAGGGTCCTACTTTTTAAGATAAGAGGACTGCTGGGGAAGGTGGTGTCAGTATAACTGTACTGCTTGTGAGCACTCTGTGACAGCACACCTTTTTACAGACTTTTCCCCAGCTATGCTTATCACTTTTGATGCCTCTTTCCCAGAAACAGCATACACCAATCCAGCTGTTTCTTCTCCCGCACTACCTAGTCTTTGCCATTGTCATGGATTCAGTCTATGCCTCAGCTGACAGTGGGTGAACCAGCACTGGCATCTATTGTTCATAACACTCGCTTATCTCTTCTGCTTCCAGTGTCATAGTCTTTTTGTCCAGCACAAACCAGAAGTCAGCTATAGTCCTATGTGTCTGTTCCAGTCTCAAGTACAGGCATAAAAGAACCAGCTTCTCTAGGTTTGGTACCCATTCAGAAATCATTCTTGGGTAACAGGGTCACAAGGCCATTATACCAGGCAGACTGTGCTGTGTCCATCATCTTCTACTAGAACTCTTATTAAAGGAGAACTGCACACACAGACTGAAAACAAATATGTTTTTCAGCATAGCTTGAACTTTTCTGCATCACTAATGTTTGTGTCAAATTAGGTGGTGGTTATTTTCTAATTTGTTATTCCCCACAATGCCCTGAAAGGGGGCTGCCATTTGTACCATTATTTTGTTTTACAGTCAGTGCCTTCATCTTCTTGATGTCATTTTGGGGCAGACGTGTGAAGATCATTTACAGTGTTTTTCTCTCGCAACAGTTTTGACTGTCAGCATCAATCTGTATTTTTAATTACTTTGTTTCCTTTGATTTCCATTAGTGGCCATTTCTGCTACAGCAATTTAAGGAATATTTGAATGTCAGGTTTGAAAGTGTAGTTTCCAAGGTAATAACTGTAGTTCATTGTTGAAATGTGAAAATTCTGACCCCTGAGCTTAATAGATGTTACTTAGGCTGTGATGATTTGTGTTGCATTCTCCGATTTTAATATTGTAGCTAGAATAAGTCTTTGATGTTAATCTTCCTTCCACAACTCATAGACTTGACTCAACAAAGCACTGTATGCATGCAAAAATGCTGGGAAAAAAAGCAGAAGAAACAACCTTTTGCAGAAAATACAGTAGAGATAATAGAGTAAGATGAACACAATCTTTCTTTGTGGCACTTAGAATTTGATTAAAGGCATAAAACAAATGGAATTAAATTATGCTTTTTCTGTATGTAACATGTATAGTGTTGAATTATAGGAAAGGAAAATAACTTTTTGGAAAAAAAATGTGGGTGGAGTTCTCCTTTACGATAAAACAAAATTAGCACTGTTTTTCTGAACAAGTAATTACTGTTAAAGTTGTTTCTTACCTTAGCAGACATTGCAAGCAGTAATTCTTACTACATAAAAGCCATTACAGGTGGACATCCCCTGTAAAGTTATTCCTGAGAAAAGAGGGTCTGATTATTCCAACATTGACAGAGAAAGGGCTGATTCTGCTTCAGATTCCCAAGTCAGATTTCCTGATTGTGAAGAAAGCATCCTTCTGTGGAGGAATTTTCTTTTAATCAGACCATTGCCAGGAATGAATGATGTGTTTTTATGAGAACAAATAGATGTTCCTCTGAAATGAAGATGTTATGATATGTTGCAGATGGATGTAGCATATACCTCTCCCATCTCTCCTGTACGGGTCAGCTGTGGAGGATGTGTTGAATGCCGCTTTATGTCATCCTGATACCTATCTGTCAGTCCCTAAAAAAGTAGATAAACTCTATAAGGTACCTCAGGCTAGTAAATTTGTTTTCTGTCTCCTTAGTTCTAACCAGCTGCCACTTCACCTGTGTTTCATACTGACAACAGTCTGGTCCTTAATACTAACCCTTCACCTGGTGATGAAGGTAAAATGCTGGACCATTTAGTTAACTCATTCATTCCGGAGCAGCTCAGAAAAAGCTGCCTACTTAATTGCACCATAGGAACAACAGTGCAGCCTGAGCTCATTTTCAGAAAATCCATTTCTAATACCATACAGAAAACAAATCTTCATAACTCTTTATAAGAGTTAGACTAAAAATGTAAATGCAAAAGATGTTCAGCAGACACTGCCCTTTCCAACAGTGTAAATGTTGATGGTGTGTATCAGTCATTATTAAATATTTGGCAAGTAATGTTGATATTGTGCATATTTCTTTGCCTTTTTGGAAAAGCAAAACATAATATCTTGGTCATTGTTCTGTGTAGACCCATACAATTTGTATTTAATTTGTATGAATGTCCGCTTGAAAATATCTTAACCTTGTGATGCTCCTTTACGGAGTTTTCACAGAAATATGATTAATATATATTTGTCATAATTGATTTATAAAGGGTAATATCTCATCACCTGTAACAGACAGAGGCTACATATCAGTGTAGAAGTTGTGGGTCTCAATGTCAGCTTCAAATTGATGCATCATTTGTGTCATGATCATACTCCCTTGCAAAGATATGGGCATAATAATGAGAAGTATTGGAAATGTATAATTTTCATATTCCCAGAAGACTAAAACTGTGATATCTGTACATGTGTACAGTACACAGACACAGTTCTTTTGCCGTGTTGTAAGGGGTAACACTGTCTTCAAAATGAAGCATTACTTGGCACACTGACATGTTCCCTTGCAAAGTTATTTGCCAAAATATTAAAAAAAAAACATAATTTCCATAACCTAAGTCCCAAACAAACTTTGATATCTGCAAATCTGTGCAACATACAGGCACAGTTCTTTTACCATGGTGGAACTAGCAATACTGTCTTCAAAATGAGGCATTACTTGGCAAATTCAGATGCTGCCTTGCGAAGTTATTTACCAAAATATGAGAAAAATCATAATTTCCATAACCTTAAGTCCGAAACAAATTTTATCTGTACATGTGTACAACATACAGGGACAGTTCTCTTACCATGTTGGAACCATCAATACCGTCTTTAAAATCAGCTATTACTTAGCACATTCAGATGATCCCTTGCAAAGTTATTTACCAAAATATGAAAAACAATCATAATTTCCATAACCTAAGTCCGAAATAAACCGATATCTGTACATGTGTGCAACATACAGGGACAGTTCTTTTACCATGTTGGAACTATCAATACTGTCTTCAAAATGAGGTATGCACACTGAGCCGAGTGGAGGAGGGGCATTGACTACAACTCTGATCTGAGATATATAACAATAAGTATCCTGTTTTTTTTGGCTTATTTATACTGGTTATTGCTTCTAGCAATTTATATATAGCACTTTTTACTGCCTGCTGCATACTTTTTACTGTATTTTACTGCTATTAACTAATCTGCACGGTTAAACTAAAATTGTCTGCCTTACAGGGCCTGAGAAATAAGTTTTTTTACTGTCACAGTTTGTAAAGCTTTATAGCTAGTTTCACTGTGTGAAAGGTATTTTCTGTACTTGTTAAGCACCTATTTGTTTGTTCTGATTTCCTGCCAAGGAGTGTATCATATAACTGATTTGTTTGCAGTTAAAAGCATTCTGTAGCGTCTCCTTGCTCCTTTATCTGCTTAAAATTTTTCATTTTGTGGCTCACTGCTGTGATAAACATTTCTGTAGTGTTTACTGTCTAAAAGAGTGTAGGTTACTAGCTTTTGTATTGTTCCCCACACTCCCTCCCAGTTGGTGTCTTGCTGTTATACTTGGCGGCTTTGCAGTTGCCTGCCCCTACTGCAAATTTGATCTGGGACACTCCTGTCAGTCTAGGGTCATTAGCTCATTCTACCTAATACAGAGAGAACATCTGAGAAGGCCAATCCACTTAGTTTCTTTCCTTCTTTTCATCCTTTCTCCCAAAAAAAATTGCCTGAAACTCCTTGTATTCTGACCGTGCTTCTCAAACTTTTTGGAAATATAGCGTATATTTTAGTGCATTTATTAAAACTGTATTTGCCTTAATCTATACCAAGGTTTATGAGGGTCAAATTGATAGGTCTATACATAAACAGAATAAAAGATTCTTGCAAAAAATTAGTTTCCAAAATTAGAAGAGAGTCTGCAAGGTGATCTGATTAAACCTATATCTTCAGAGGAAATAGTATATGTAATTCAACATATGAAAGTACATAAGTCACCAGGTCCTGATGGTTTGACAGTTGAATTTTATAAAGAGTTTGCTGATAGTTTTGGTAAAATATTGTCTCATGTATTTAACTACATAATCAGAAATAAAATTAGTGACCCCCACCTTAATGCGTCAAAAACAATCTTTATACATAAAGCTAATTCAGACCCCCATAGCCCGGATAATTACAGGCCAATAGCATTAATAAATGTGGATATGAAAATTCTAACTACCATTATAGCATGTAGATTAAAAAAGGTTATGATCCATTTAATTTCTAAGGAACGGGTTGGATTTATGGCAACTAGACAAACTAGTGATAACACACTTACACTACATAATATGATGATGTATGCTAAACAAAACAACTCTAATATTTATGCCCTTATAATATATGCTCAGAAAGCATTTGATAGAGTGGATATAAACTTTTTGTTTGATGTGTTGCCTTATTTCAATATGCCACAGGAATTTATTCAGATACTAAAAATATTATATAGTAATCTGTATACTATGTTATATATTAATAGGAGTTATTCTAAAAGAATACAGATTAAAAATGGTACACGGCAGGGTTGCCCTTTGTCCCCCTTATTGTTTAACCTTTATTTAGAACCTCTATTTTTATATATTAAGCAAAATTTGTATCATAATGCACCAATACTTTATAGGAATAAATTAGTAATGTCGGCATTTGCTGATTATCTTATTATTTATTGTACAACCCCAATTTCTGATAGTGAAAAGATATTAAATGTTATAAACAAATTTTCAGAAGTCTCTAATTACAAAATTAATTTGGAGAAAACTAGTATTTTCCCATTAAGAACCCCTAAACCTTTTTCATTAATATCCCTGGTGGGGAAGATATCATGTAAAGAAAATATCAAATATTTGGGTATTAGCTTCTCTACGGATAATAAGGACTTTTATAGTAATGTTAAACGAGTATGGGAACTAATAGTAGCTGATTGTGGCAGATGGAGGAATTTAAGACTACTGGTATTGGCAAAAGTATCAATAGTGAAAATGAATATATTACCACGAATGTTGTATATCTTTAGGTCTGCTCAAGTATCAATTACAAAGACAGTTTTTAAACAAATTCATAAAGATCTAGCTAAATTTATTTGTGAGCCAAAGAAAACTAGAATATCGTATGAGAAATTAATGACCCCAAAGAGTAGAGGAGGACTTGAGTTACCAAATTTTGAAGTATACTATTTAATTGTGAATGCCAGCAGGTGTTTAAGAATTGCTAATTATGAGGTAATTAGTACAAAGTGGATACCAACTTGGGTGGTCTTGAATTACAAGCATATTCTAGATCGGAACATAAATCCTAAAGCTTTACCCTTTTTGGATAAAAGTAGTTTGATAAAGTATGGGATTATGGACCACTTAAAAACATATGTGTCATCTTTGCAAAATTTATTCCAATCAGTAGACTTGTTGCAATATATGATGGTTTTTCAGCCTTTCCATAGGAATCCCAATTTTAAACTAAATAATCAGTTGATTGATCTTAGTAAATTCCCATTAATAGTTAATTTGACTCTGATTTGATGTTTTTAATAAATTTCATTTATCGGCTTCGCAAGTTAGGCAGGAATTGAATCTTCCTAAGAGTTATGTGGTTGTCATGAGACAAATCAGAGAACTTGCTCTGAGTCATTTTGAAAACTTTAAACCGGTAGTCGGAATGGTGGACAAATGCTCTGAATTGTGGCAGGCTCTCCAACAGGAGGTCAAATTTATAACAACAACAAATAAATTAATTAAAGATTTAAAATTCCAGGATAAAATTCTGTTGTCAGGGTATTGGGTAAACAAAATGACAGTAGCAGATAATCAGGTATTAAAAGCAATTGATTTAACAATAAAATCAGTCTCTTTTCAAAAGTTGATGTATACGCAGTTGATGATTTGGAATAATGCTTATTATACTCGTCTAAGGTTATATAAATTTAATCCTAGGAATTCTCCAACTTGTCCATATTGCACAAATCAAACGGCGGATCTTCTTCATATGTTCTGGAGCTGCAAGTGTGTATATATAAACTTCGGAACTCTCTTAGAACACAATTACAAAAGATGGGTTATCAAAGTTCAACGTTATCATGGGAATTTATGATTCTACATGTTCCTCCAAGAGAGCTCTCTAGGTCACAAACTATAATATGTATGAATATTTTTTTGCTGATGAAGTTATATATAGCTACAAATTGGTTAGAACCAGACAAGACATCATGGGATAATTTCAAGCTTGTGGCTATAAAGCATATATTAGCACATAAATTACTCCTGAAGCAAAGTAACAAAAATATTAATAATCCGAAAATATGGGAAAAGGTTTTTAACATTATATTAGCATAATACTGTTATTAGGAATATATTAAAGTTTGGATGTATATGTGGAGGAAACAATGTTTTGAAATCATGTATGATACGTATGGACGCAAAGTACTTCTACAAATGTTTAGGCTTTGTTTTTCTTCCCTGGTATCTTCTTTTTTGGAATAATGATGATTTTTATATGGAAGCATTTCATGTTAGATATTGTATATAGTTTTGATAGTAATAGTAGTGAATTATATGTGTGATTTTATTGTATTTTGAAAATATATATCAATAAAAATTTATTATGAAAAAAAAAACTGTATTTGCCTTAATATTGCTACAACTCAAGTGCTCTAGGTTGCACTGCATCTGGACTGTTTGTGTGTTTTAGCTGCTTTTTTGTATATATAGACTTTTCTGTATATGTAGACTAGCTAATTATTCTACTGTCTTACTGCCTGTTAAATCGTTTTTCAGTTGTGCACTTGCCTTGCTTCATTCAAAAAGTTTTAAATCGCTAATTTTGTAGAGTTTTAATTGCATTTACTGTTTAGGGCTATACACTCGTGCGTTAGCCTTTTCTGTGTTTATTTACTGTATTGCATTGTTTAGCCTGTTTTAATCGAAAACAAAAATATACTACCTTGTTTGCTCGTTTCCCACCTTTCCTAGCTAGTAAAGTCCAGATCCCAGGCTTTGCTTGTTTCAGGACTTTATTTTCTGTGTTCAGAGCTATCCAGACCTTGCTGTGGTAGAGGGAAGTCCTACTGCTTACCAGTGGGAGTGGTGAGCATTGTACTGCCTATCTAACACTTGAGTGGTTTCTAGCTCTGAAATTGTAATTTTATTAGCCATTTTGGGATGATTTCTATCCCTTTCAACTTTCTGGCTTAAAAACGCGTGTGTGCGTGCATTTTTTTGTGTTGTGCAGCACCACAGAAGTCTGCTCTTTAAATTTTCCATTGGAACTAGCTGGTTACTCAGTAGTAAGACTAAAATCTGAACCCCTGTGACTAGCACTTGCTCTAGAACCTGCTGGAAAGCACTAGGAAGCCTTAAACTCTGATACAAGCACTCAACTCTCCTTGTTAATAAGGAGAACTTAATTGTAGGCACTAAACAGCCTATAATTGCAAAGTACCTTGCAAAGGTAAGGGAAAACAGCTCTTGTAAAGCACCTAAACAGGCATGTCCAAGGGTCAGCTTCCGGTGATTTCTCCTGTCCACCTAGTGATTCTGGCATACGGGGGCAATGCAGCAACTGCCTCATGTACACAGACAACCCTCTCCTCCTACCACCTAACACTGCAACCTGTGAGAGATACACTTACATAGCCAATCTGGAAGCAAAGCTCTTTTCAGCCAAAATTGTGCTAGACAGTCAAGAGGAGAAGGTTAACATCTGCACTACACCTCAAGCAACACATAGCCCTTTAAAATCCACACCATCAACACCCACACATAACAACACTAAACCCACATATGCGGAGGCCCTTAACATTAACCTGCCCAAGCAACAAGGACCTCCGAAGCTGAAACGCAAACAAACACCAGTCACAACCAAAGTGACACATAGCTCACAACACCAGTGTGCCACCCAACAGCAGCCCCTAAGGCAAGACAACGTACCCAACACTTTAGTCATATGTGACGCTATAATCAGGCACACTGATGTCCCACTCACCAGGCTGAGCAAGGAGAAAATTACAGTCAGCTGCCTGTCGGGTGCCAGGATCCACCATATAACGCATACACTCAAGTCACTCCGCTACAAGTACGACTCTGTCATTGCCCATGTTGGAGTGAATGACATGAGACATACCTCACTGGACTACATGAAAAGAGGCATGGAAGAGCAATTGGATCATGTGGCCCAGGCAGGTATGACCCTAGCCCTGAGTAGCATCCTGCCTTCACCTAGAATGATACCACAGTATAAGGACAAAATGATTGACTTCAACAATTGGCTAAGCTTCTAGTGTCATTCAAAGGGGATCCAGTATCTGCCTGCCTGGGACGACATTATCGACAAACCACACAATGCTTTGCCAGAGATGGTCTGCATTTGTCACCCCCGGGATTCAGGTTACTGGCTAAAGCTCTTGCCACACCTATAGTGCCTTTTTAGGCAAGGTTCAAAGGACAAAACCACCACTGTAACAGATACAAGCATGCAAAATCTGAAGGTAATGCTACTCAGTGTTAGAAGTCTAAACCTCAAAATGCACTCTCTCGAGGCACTCCTAAAAATGGAGAACATCGATATCTGTGCAGTAACTAAGACCTGGTTCAAGACTCCAGAGACCATCCCTGCAATACCAGGCTACAACTCTTGCCACACTGTTCAGCCACCAAACCAAGACCGAAACACTAAATGTGAGGGAGTGTCTATATTCACCAAGGATATTCACACCTCCAGGCTTGTTGCCCAACACAATGCATCTGAAATTCTCCAGGTGCAACTAACATTAGGTAAGACTGCAATCCAAATTGTACCTTGCTACAGATCCCCCACCATGCCCCAAGATTCTCACTACACCTTTCTAAACATAGTGCAAAATATTAGGATACAACCAAACACCCTAATACTGGGTGATTTCAACTACCCTGCCATTAACTGGGAAAACTACTCGAGTACCAACACCTTTTCCCAATGGTTCTTGGAATTCATAAATTCCAGCGCCCTGGATCAACTAATCCATTGTCCCACCAGGGGCTCCAATATCCTAGACCTGGTCATTACCAACATGAGAGATGCTCCACACCAGTGGTGACCCCCTTATTGGTCAGGTCTGACCATAAGCAAATCACCCCTGACATCCACATCCCACCCCCACCCCCAGTAAGGAAACCTCCATAAAAAAACTTCTCCAAAGCCAACTTCATGCTACTTAAGTTAGAAATGACCAACTTTATGTCATCAATTCAGATGGGAGCTGAAAGTTCGACTGCTGAATCCTACACTAAGGCACTGTACAAGCACATCCACTTGTGCATGAATCATGTCATCCCAAATAAAACCAATACGCTCTCCTCCAAAAAAGGAAGCCAATCTGGTGGTCCCCTGCCATAAACAAACTATACAATAGAAGGAAGAAACTGTTGCAGAAAAGAGGAAAATCAGAGGATGCAAAAAAAACTCCCTTACCAGCCTCAGTAAGAAGCTGAGATCCCTTATAAAATCCTCCAAAGCTAGTTACGAAAAGACAACCACAAGGCATTCTATAATTATGTCAAGAATCTAAATGGCAATGCTCAGATCTGCTTTGAGCTACAACAGAATGGCACTAAATATACTGATCCCAAGGATATTGCCAATATCCTGGCAGATTGATTTAGTGCCAACTTCACCCCCCTAAAGGGCCCATCTCAGTACCAAAAGATTGCCAAATTCTGGTATTCACGGCCACACAGGTAGAAACCGCACTCTCCAAAGCTAAGAATACAGCATCCATGGGACCAGATGACATCCCAGGCTGTGTACTACATGAACTATAAAATGAACTAGCACATCACCTAAGTGTCATGTTTAATCATAGCCTCACCTTAGGCTTCGTGCTCACTGACTGGCGCACGGATACAGTTATCCCACGCCACAAGGGGGATCCACCTTGGATCCCGGGAACTACCGTCTCATCAGTCTGATGAGCCTGATCTGCAAGGACATGGAACACATTATCATGGAACATATAAACAAAGACATTGGCAACCTTCAAACACTGGACCCCACCCAATTTGAGTTCGTGAAGGGCCGATCTTGTCTCCTGAACCTGATTTACTTCTTTGAATCAGTCTCCAGAGCTGTGAACGAGGGTAAGGCGCTCCACGCAGCCTATCTGGACCTCGCCGAGGCCTTTGACACCATCCCCCACTCTGGAATCATAGATAAACTTACTAAGCTGGGCATAAATCCCTACGTCACTCGATGAGTTGCCAACTGGCTTACTGACAGAACCCAGAGTGTAAAAGTAGCTGACTCCAAATCCAGGGTTCAGTCCTGGGACCGCTATTGTTCGGCATCTACTTCTCTGAAGTACAGGCCAACACTAAGGGACTCTGGCACACAAAGTTCGCAGATGACTGCAAACTGGGAGCCATTACTGACTCCCAAATGATGTGGATACTCTACAAAAGGGCCTTACAGAAACAGATGCTTGGTGCCAGAGCCATGGGCTCAAGCTTAATGCCAAGAAATGTATAGTTATCCCCTTTGGGAAAAACATGTACCCATGAAATTACCACATAGGTGGCAGTACACTAAGCACAAAGTGTGATGAGAGACTTAAGGACACAGGTGGACACTGGTCTCACCTTTGATAACCACATCGCCACAACAGTCAGGAAATCCTATGTGGCACACCTCATCACTAAGGGCTTTTCATCCAGAAAAAGGAGGTCATTGTCCCACTGTACTCTTCCCTCATTAGACCCATTATAGAGTACAATGCCCCGTCTGGTATGTACCTCACAAGACATCTGCAGCAGTTGGAAAGGCCGCAGAAATACCTCACTAAAAGAATCACAGGCCTAAAGCAGATGCCCTATGCTGACCATCTATAAAAACTCCAGTTGTACTCTGTGGCATATTGTCTACTCCGAGGCAATCTCTGCTTAACATATAAGGCCATGTCAAACCCTGAGCTGCTGGACATGCTCCACTTAAAGAAATCCCAATCCATCAGAGCCACACACGCTCCAGGGATCTAAACCTTGTCATCACAATAAACAAAACATGTTGGAGGGATAGGTTCCTGACCAAAAGACTCCCCATACTCTAGAATAGACTGCCCATACTTGTCAAGGAGAGCCCCTCCTTGCCCCTCTTCAAAAGGAACCTTGACGATTGGATATGAGAGGAAATTCACCCCGGGGATCACGTCAGTCACCCTTCTAGACAGGGGTCCAGGGAAGTAAATATTGTGTGAAGAAATATCTGGGGAATTGTTTGGTTAGGCTTGTATAGGCCCTAGGGCCAATAGCCTAATACCACCTTATGAACCTATTACTTAGTACATTCAAATTCTCCCTTGCAAAGTTATTTACCAAAATATGAAAACAACCATAATTTCCATAACCTAAGTCTGAAACCAACTTTGATATCTGTACATGTGTACAACATACAAGGAAAGGTCTTTTACCATGTTGGAACCATCAATACTTTCTTCAAAATGAGGTATTACTTAGCGCATTCAGATGCTGTCTTGCGAAGTTATTTACCAAAATATGGAAAAAAAATCATAATTTCCATAACCTAAGTCCAAAACAAACTTTTATATCTGTACATGTGTACAGCATACCGGGACAGTTATTTTACCATGTTGGACGTATCAATACTATCTTCAAAATGAGGTATTACTTAGCACGTTCAGATGGTCCATTGCAAAGTTATTTACCAAAATATGAAAAAAATCATAATTTCCATAACCTGAGCCCTAACAAAACTGATATCTGTACATGTGTACAGCATTCAAAATCTAAACTCTGCACATGCCTAATAAAAGCAGAATAAAAATAGAAGTATTGCAGGATGGTCACTGACATATTAGATTGTACGTGGTAGCACTCTCCTGAAACAGTTCTTTCTTAGCATCTTCACCAGCTCCTTACCACAGTTATTTGCCAAACTCATAAAAATATATTTTACACAACACATTTCATAATAGAGTTTTACTTACCATACTGGTCCCTACTTGGTCATGGGTGTTTTCCATTCTTCTCACAAGCTGCATATCACCAATCCTGGATAGCTCACCTCATGCCACTGTGGAGGGCAGTCAAGAATAACACAATGTCCTCCTCCTGAACAGGTTAACATCTTCTGCGGTGATGATGTCATGACAGATTGTAGATCCACCGACCCTGTGCATCAGGCCATGCATGAACCCATTCTGTAAACATCTGACCTTGTGCACTCCCTGTTAACTGTTTGCTGTTTTCCATATCTGTCAAGGAATTATGTCAGACCACACAAAATGACAACGTGGCCACCACGACTGCAGGTGTTCAAAAAGTGCTCTGATTTGAAACTGTAGCCTTCAGAGTGGTTGACGAATGACATCATTCCCTCCAATGTGCAGCACAAGGATGTCGGGCTCAGGGTAGATAGAACACTTCTCTTCCAACAACTGCAGTACTCCACTCCAATGCATACCTTTTCTTGCATTCCAGTATACCTTTACACTGTATGTGGGGAAGCTCAAGTTATACTGGTTTTCAGTTCTGGAGGCATGGCTGGCAGCCCAGTGAATGCAGTAATGGCCACATACCCACACTATCACTTGTCATTCTGCTTGTGAAGCCATGTCAGTGTCAGAAGGTGGACAAACCTGCTCAGGAAAGAAAATGCAAACAGATTACTACTGATGTTTGACAGATCTATTGGAAGAGTACATATATATGTATATCATAATGCATTACCTGGTTAGACCATCCAAATCTTCACTCTTATCCACAAGGGCATTATTCTTTTCATAAGTGGTGGTGATGCTGCAGAGGTACATACCTACCACCTGTGAAAATGCAAAATTACACACAATGACTGACAAGAGGGCACCGAAAGGGCACATTTAAAGAGAAAAAGCAGAGTAAGGATCATCGCTCCACTAATATGCAGAGAACAGGCATGGGGCTTCAGCTGGTGGTTATCTGAAGTGTCCCATACCTGTGCTTGCTGCCCAATCAGACTGCTGATACCACCAGTGTCTCACGACCTCCTTCAGCAGTCTGCCTTACCTCTGCCTTTTTTCTTTGCATGTGCCCATTCACCAATGGACCTAAGGGATCAAGGATGGAAGTAACTTACTAATTGCTGCCCTGACCTACGTACATGTACTGTACCAGAGTGGAGGGAGAGTGAAAGGCCACACTGCATTGGAGAAAGACGTACCTAGACTTTCTTTTTGCAGGGGGTCTCCCATGCACCTGTAAGAAAAGATAAAAATGAACCAAAAAAATCACCTCTAAATGAACAACAGACAAAATATGCAGATTCATCACCCTATCTCCCAAGAGAGAACACTGTCAGACTGATCATAAAGTGAAGTGTGTGTGGATATATATATATATATATATATATATATATATATATATATATATATGATTCACTTTATAATTTCGAAATACTGAAATCCCGAATTTCAGTATCTCAAAACCATAAAGTTCAACGGCCAGAATCCCGAAACTACAAAATCACGAACAGAAACACACCATACACCACACAACACATACATCATCCAACTCAAATCGCAACAAACAAAACACACACACACAAATAAACCTACACTACATATAAGCAGGGGGCCAAGCCCCATTGCACCCCCTACTTTATATATATATATATATATATCAACTCCGAGATCGCACAAACACACACAGAAAGGAAACCCACACAGACACATTATACAGCCCCTCGCGCGCACACAAACATCAGACATATACAAACACTAACGCATCCAACACTTACACACTCATACTTTCACCTGCCTATCGTAACCCACACGTACAACTAACAAACATTCACACAAACTCAAACTCCCACACGAAAGCCTAACAAAATACTCACTTACCTTAAATTACACCTAAATCCATACACAACACGAAACACCACCCAGTCACAACATCACACGCAACGCACCATAAAGCCATAACAGCGAATTCAAGATATTCGGCTTCACAATTATGCATTTTCGCGATTTTCAACGTTTGCCTTTAAAGGTTCGAGACACTGAAATTCAGGATTTCAGTATTTCGAAATTATAAAGTGAACCCATATATATATTTATTTATTTATGTATGTATTTCAGTTTAATGACCGGGGAGGTCCACAGGGCTCAGGGAGCCCATTTTCAGTGGAGGCCTGGGGAGAAAAGCTCTGCATTACATAGTGATTATACATGGTTATTCACATAAAAATCCGCATTACATAGTGATTATACGCAGTTATTCACATAAAAATCAAAATTGTGAGGTAAAAATATATATACAGTTATACACAGTTGTTCACATAAAAATCCAAATTAAATGAGTAAGAGTACAATTAAATAAAATTGCGTTACGTAATGTGTTCAGTTACAGTCAAAGTAAAGAGAAACACAAATCAAAGATGACTGGGTCAGAGAACAACATAAGTTATATGGTTTCATGGTGTCAAGTATTTATGACGGTATGATTTAGAGTAGGAACAGGGAATTTATTGAGAAGTTGAGTGTGAAGAATTTAATTTTAAGCTAAAGAGCCAGAATAAGTTGTTGCAAAAGAAGTTAGAAGGTTAGAAGTTCACGGCTGAGAAACAGGCGCATGTTCCCAGGTTAGAAGGTATGTTAAGTGTATGGAGGAGAAAGGCAACTGGGAACGAGGGGGAAAGAGAAGTGCAAGAGCGCAGAGGTGGTAGAGGTTGAAGAGGGTTGTACAGGTGATTACTTTTACTGTTATGTCAGGTTAGGTTTAGGCTCAGAGGTAGAAAAAAGTTTGTGGGGAGAGAGAGGCATAAGGCTATGTGGTGAGTGTGAAGTTGCATTTCCATTTGGAAAAAAGGTAGGAGTGTAGAAGAGTTTTAAAGGTGTCAAAGCTTTCACAAGTCCTTAGGGAGGATGGCAAGGAATTCCATTTTTTAGCTAAAGAAAAGGATAGCAGATACTGCCCAGCAGGACGATAGGGTTTACGGACAGTGATTAGGTTTTTGTGGGATGATCTTAGAGATCTTGGAGGGGGGTATGGTTGGAGGATATTGGATAGGGCTGGGCACTTAGTAGGTTGAAAAAGTAGTTTATGGGCTGTAGTAATTTGGAGATAATCTACATGGTTGGGGAGTTCAAGCCAGTTTAACAAATGATGGGCAGTACAGTGATGGGAGGAGAATTTGGCTTTGGTGGCAAATTTAGAAATTTTATTATAGCAGAGCCAAAGTTAAGAGTCAGGTTAGGAACAATCAGTAAAACAGGCAGTAAGTTTGGGGTAGAGTAAGCACAGAGGGAATAGAGAAAAAACACAAGGACGTTTACAAGAAACAGAAAACACTCTTAAGGGAGTAAAAGAAGTAAGTAGATATAGGGAAACTACACTAGAAAGGATAGAAGGTGCTACACCAGGGCTAGAAATTAAGAGTAGGTAAAGGCTGCCATCTAGTGGCCAGTTGCATTAAAATGACTCAGGGCAACGGTAGATCCCGGTGGAGATGAGCTGAAAGAGGAGCTTAAAACTCTGGGAGAAAGGCAAAAAGAGGGCCAGAGTATAATACAGAGTGTGTGATGGGGATGGGGTTTGCTGCTGTAACACCAGGTAGTTCCTAACCACCTAGCAGGTGTATGGAAATGGCAAAACAGCTGTTAACACACACTTTCAGTAGTCCTTTAGTTTGTAGAGAAAGTTCAGGGAGTGGGTAGAACAGGTCCTTTACTGTACAAGACGCCGGTTTTCTTTCCACGACCAGTAGGGTGATTTCAAAGCTCAGCAATGAGCAGAGGTTAGGGAACTTTCAATAGTCCTTTAGTTTGTAGAGATAGTTCAGGGAGTGGGTAGAACAGGTCCTTTACTGTATAAGGCACCGGTTTTCTTTCCATGACCAGTAGGGTGATTTCAAAGTTCAAGAATGGGCAGAGGTTAGGGAAGCTTCCTGGTGGTAATTTAGTCTGTCGTAAAGAAACTATTTATCAAGTTAGAATAAGACACAGCAGTGAAAAAGACTATATATATATATATATATATATATATATATATATATATATACATATATATATATATATATATATATATATATATATATATATATAAATTCCAAAATAACATCCAGCACTCAGAAAAACAGGATAACATGGATGTTATTTTGGAATTTATAACATTGTTTTTTCCGTGCACCGGGTCTGGTTTACGTGCACCTTGCAGTTTGGATATATATATATATATATATATATATATATATATATATATATATATATATATATATATATATATGCCTGTGAATAATGTATATATGTGCAAGTACATTATGTGCATACATATATATCCATATATGCACAAATATAAATGTATGCGTATGTAGGAGGGTAGGTAGTTGATGAAGAATGCAATGAGTTGCTTGCAATAAGTCCATGCAGAGAAAAACCACAACCTGACTTGTACATTCATCGAAGTGATAACGACTTTTACTTATGTGAATAACAGTGCCAGCAGCTGAGACTTTTCCCAGAAAAGTGATAGACTCACTGCTGTATTTAAACTGCACATATTGCTAATGTGATAATGACCTTCCTTTCATTACTGCAAAGGTATGCATGCTGAGACACAGGTGATAATTGCTGCACATAACCTGTTGAGTAGGCATTCATTATATTACATTGTGCAGCTATTAAGTAACACAGACTCCGTATAATCATTAAGACCACCACCTGTGTCAGTCAGTCAAACAGTATAACAGTCATGTGTGGAAGGGCTAAGTAATATCTGACAGAGCCAGGAATATTGCCCAAAATGTATGGTTGCTACATGCTGGTACTTTTGTGCATTGAATAACATTTATGTCACTGAGCCAAACACTGAGTACAATCATAAACAGAAATGACAGTCAGAAATATGTAAATTACCTGGCTGATCCATGTAAGAATTACTCCAAAAGTAGTAAATTATTTTATCTTGCCCAACCATCCCAGCCAAGACAGCGGTGAAAAAGGCAGTAATATTGTCCAAAATATCTGGGTGAGCTATGCCAAAAATCAGCAATATATCTCTCGCAGCCTTTCATCCCACCCAAACATGTTGTGGCAGTCTGACCATTTATGCAGAAGCACTTCCCTGATGTGCAGTTAATTATTTCACCAAGCAACATCTTCATTAGTATGTCCAGATATACACATGCACCAAAATGAAACATTCACCCAACTGGCCCCTTCAGTAAAATGTTGAGGTATGCATAATCACCAAAATGAAACATTTACCCAAATGACCCTTCAGTAGCATTTCCTAGTATGTGCAGTCACCAAAACGATGCATTCACCCAAGCGACCCCTTCAGTAAAGTTGTTGATGTGTGCAGAAACACCTGAATTAAATATTTCCCCAAACTACCCTTTAGTAACATTCCCCTGCATTACTCAGTAGAGAAGACTGTTTGTTTCAGTTTATATTATTCAGGAGAACCAAACTATATGTTCAGAACCTTTGGATATATTTATCACCAATGTTCTTGAAGACAGTATTTGGATATTGTTAACATCTTTTCATCACAAGTTTAGATATTCATTCCCATCTCACTTCACTTGTTTCCTATTAATTCAAGTATACGCTTGAAAGCTGAATACATAAAAAAAAAAATGCAAACAAAAAAAAATATTTCATAACCATCTCTGAAACCTGAGGCAAAGGTAACTTATATTGTTTATACCATATTTTTACTAATTAAAATAGTCTAGTAAATAATAGACCAGCTCAGAGAACAGGTCATGGTGCCGTGCCACCATTGTGCCGTTGAACAAACTGGTGGACTTCTTCGAAAAAGTCACCAGGCCCATGGATTGAGGGTAAAACGGTACATACTACTTATATACATCTGGCAAAAGCTTTTGATACAATCTCCCACTCAGGGATCATGATTAAACTTACTGAGATAGGCATAAAGCCCCCTACATCATCAGATGAATAATAATAAGTTTCATGGGGTATCTGGTCTTAAAACTACATTCAGAGAGACTGATTTATGGTCCGATCTTACCAAGGGAGGACATCACATAGGGAAGGGTGCAATGGTCTCTCCCATATTAGTGAACACAAAATGAAGCATTCACCCAAGCGACCTCTTCAATGAAATGCTGATGTATGCACAAGCGCCAAAATAAAACATTCACCCAAACCAAGCCCCTTATATGCAGGTAGATAATTGCTGCACATTACCTGTTGAGTAGCCATGCATTACATTCCTGGTACAGTTGTAATATAATACTCGAGCCATTGCCATCTGTTAGGAAAAGACCAGAGTAATTCAGTAAAAGCAGTATTACACTTAAACATTACTGAGCCCGTAATCTCATATAAATTCTATGCATGACTGACAAGCCAAATATTGTCCAAAATATATGGTTGCTCCATGCTGGAAGTAGAGCACAAGTAATATTTACAAGGCTTATCCTGGTAAAGGGTGTTCGAGCCACTGGTTACTGGCAAGTTGGTCTGTTTGCCTGCATGTCCTTTGAATCATTGAATCTATGATCGCTGCAGGATTAGTCAATCAAAATGATCAGATTTGGTCTGTAGTGCTTGCTGTTTGACAGTAAATAGAACACACACACATCTATAATTTTGAACTGAGTAGTGTGCATACCTTTAAACATAAGCAGCAATTAGAATGCAAATGTGTCTTGCTTTGAAAGAACAAGCGAACATGTAATACCATACAGGTACATCAAAAGAGAGAGTGAGTGATGGGAAAATCTGTTTTCAGGAGACAGGCCAGCTTAGCATCAGACAGCACCATGAAGGTTAATAGCTTGACAAACTCAAAAGTTAATAACTAGACAAAATCTGAAAAATAAAACAACTTACAAAACAACGGAAAGGTCACTGTCCCACACAAGCAAATGTTACGGCATAAAGATATTAGAAAAAGAGCTTCATAAATATACTGCATAAAGTGATAAACACTAAGCTCCATTTTGAAATATATTTGCAACTCAAACTAGTACCCAAACGTCAAACTGGTAAAAGGGTTTTAACGGTTTAAGCAAAACGTTTGATATTTAATTTTATTTTATTAATAAGCACGGACACTGATTGTGCAATTTTCTTTTTTAACCGACATCAATAATTTCATTAATAAATCTATTGTCAGTCCAGAAGTGTTTGCGAGAGGTGTTCATAACCTTATTGTAGGCGATTGGAGAGAGCGTAAAATTGGTCAAATCAAATCAGAAAGACCAAACAAAAGGAAGCAATCCCATCTCATCTCCTCTCCATCGCAGAACTTCGGAAAAGGGTCCACATGGTAGCAACAGCGGACAGATGAAACAAGTAGACACATGTTGCATGAAATAACCACATCAGATAAACAGTATCCATATTTTTCCTGCACTGACAGTGTATAAGGACAGAAGTGACGTGCAATTGCCGTTCAGAATTCTAACAAACGTGCTTCTGTCAGCTCAATCAAAAAAAAGAGAAGTATAGCCAATCTGGCATAGGGCCTTATCGCTATTTCCATTTTATTTTGGACTCTTAAGTCCGGCAGAGCTGGTTTGTCAAATTCATTCATGTCCCTCACCTGGTTAAGCTCATTATCTGCACTTTTTTCTTAGCTTTGGGTCTATTGTGCCCTTACGTATGTATGTGTGTGTTTATATGTACGTATATATATATATATATATATATATATATATATATTTGTACACACACACACATGCATGGCTATCCTAAGATTTATGATTTATATTGAAATTGTAAATGTGGAGGTGAGCAGTGTCTCAGAACTAGGTATATGGCTTGGAGATTTACTAACCTATTTAGTTGTGGTTGAAGACTGATTGTGGGGCATAGGATTCTCCTCCTCCTTAGTGCCTTTTTTACTTAATGCCAAACTGATAAACCTTCCAGCACAGCAAAACCAACCTAAGGGAATATTATGGTGTTTCTGCTCAATGCAGGAGCCTAAATAAGAAACTCCACTCCTTCCAGGCTCACCTCACCCTGGACCATGTGGACATCAGTGGAGTTACTGAGACATAGTTTAAAGTTGCTGATAGCACCCTGGCAGTGCAGGGCTACAGTGCCTTCCATACATTCAGGCCAGATACTTCACAGGCAGAGCACAGTGGTGAATGTGTCTGTCTGTATTACAACAATCTCACATTAAAAGTAGATCTGAAGTTATTGACTTCATTTGCTCTTCAACCTGTGGGTACTCTGATCCGGCACAGATAGACTCTGCTATATTTCCAGCATCAGATTGGAGCTCAAAGCTCCTCCTCCCCCAGATCTCATTTGTCGCACTAGCATTTGCATCGTGGTCCGGGCTCTAAATGTCTTTTATTGGGGGGTGTCTTTGTGCACTTATCCCTCATTTCTTCCTGAAGTGGCTTTGGAATCAAACATTAATCAGGTAATTAATCTCCCTGTCTTCTTCCCAAATTTTCAAAATAAGGGAGAGTGCAAACTACACTTATTGGATGTCCATAGACTGTTACACTTTTACCTACATAGGACTAAATCTCTCCAGAAGCCTGATCAGCTCTTTATCTCCTATTCCAAGTTGTTTTTAGGGAAATCAGTGTGGAAGGTTAACATTGCTTGTTGGATTTCCCCATGCATTACCCTGGTGTGTTCAGCCAGAGGTTTACTTCCACCAGATCATGTTAAGGCGCATTCCACTAGATCTATGGCTACTTCAACTGCCTTCTGGTCCAGAGTTTCATTGGATGATACTTGCTGTGTGGCTACTTGGGCTTCTTCTCCACCATGCTGCAGGATATCTTTCCAGAGGACTGCCCAGGTGTTTAGTAGCTGGGGACTCTGTCCCACAGGTTGAAGAGCAAATGAAGACAACAACTTCAGATAAAGAAGTTAATGTACTCACCATAACGTTCCATCTGAGTTGTTGCTCTTCATTTGTCTTCAACCATCCCTCCCTCCCTCCTTCCCCCTGCCTTACTTGGCCTGTGTGTGTGTGTATAGAAGAGATATAGTCACTATGTTGGCATGTCTTTGTTTGCTTCTTTGTGTTTCTGGAGACCTATGGTTATAGGAGGAGGTCTTGGTTTAGGTTGGGATGCTTGGATAGCAGCAAACTCGATCTGAAGGAAGGAGGGAGATAGGGGCGTATTATGTGTGGGGGAGGAGCTTGGAGTTCAGATCAGATGCTGAAAATGAGGCTGAGTCAGATCCATGCCGGATCAGAGTACCCACAGGTTGAAGACAAATGAGCAACAACTCATATGGAACGTTATGGTCAGTACATAACTTATTTTTAAACAAGATGACCCTGTTGAGCTTCTCCTTGCCCAGATTTCCATAGGCAAAGTCCCATGTCACATTCTTACAAGCAGTAGAGCACCCTCTGTGATCCAAGAAACCTTTTACAGTTATGTCAGTAAATGGTTAGAAACAGCTGAACTCAGAGCCAATTAAAAAAAAATATATATATATATATATATATATATATATATATATATATATATATATAAATATATAAATATACACACAACAAAAATAGTCGTAGCCAAAATTAGGAAGTGCTGTGCCCTGCATGATAAAAAAAACTCTCATCAGTCTAAATAAACAACAACTTTCGGCTTTTAGGGGTCGCCACAGCGGATCATCTGTCCGCTCATGATTGGCAGTGGAGTTTTACGGTTTCGAGTTGCCAGCCTGGTGCCCAACCTTCCCCTGAAGGCACACATGCATACACACTCACACCTAGGGCTAATTTACAGTGTCCAATCTACCTACATGCATGCCTTTGGGATGTGGGAGGAAACCGGAGCACACAGGGGAAACCCACAAACTGAGTGGATTAGGTGTACTAAAGCCAATTTTGAGGTAAAGATAGCCTCCCAGGCAAAGTACAACTAACCAGGCTTTCTTTAGCTATGTCCAAAACCTGAAAGGCAGTACATAGCAGTGTGGAGGACTGATTGTAAATGGAGCCAGAAGATATAGCAAATCTATTGGGCAACAAGTTCAGCTCCAGTTTTACTGCCTTCTCCCCCCAGCTGCCCTCCAGAAAATAACACCTCCCAACTTATCACTAGGGAGTAGGTCCTAGATGCACTCTGTAAGGCTAAGAACATTGATGGGCTCCAATAATATGCTAGGATCCCTTCTAAATAGCCTGATAATTGATCTGTCAGGACCACTGGAGTCACTGTTTAACTGTAGCCTGAAGACAAGCTTTGTACCATGCAAATGGAGAGCTGCAGTGGTCATCCCACTGTACAAGGGCAGACAACTAACCCAGAGACACCTAACAAAAATGTCATTAGTCTGACTTGTGTTATATGCAAAGCCATAGAAACAGTTATCATGGAAATTATTAATAAGGACATAGAAAACCTTCAAACACTGGATCCAACTCAGTCTGGTTTCATCAAGGGCAGATTATGCCTACCCAACTTGGTGGACTTCTTTGAAGGTCACCAAGGTAATAGATGAGGGGAAAATGGTGCATACTGCCTACCTTGACCTGGCTGAAGTATTTGATAAAATGTCCCAGTCGGGTATTGTAAACAGACTCATAGATGTAAGCATAAATCCTATGTTGCACACTAAATAGCCAGCTGGCTCATAAATAGTACCCAGGAAGTTAACATATGAGAAACCACCTCCACAAAGAGGCCAGTCACTAGCAGAGTCCTTCATGAATCTGTACTGAGTCTGTTCCTTTTTATCATCTACTTCTCCAAAGTAAAGGCCAGTGGCAAGGGTCTCTGGCTGACCAAGTTTGCAGATAATTGCAAACTAGAAGCAGTCTTAAAATCTCCCCAAGACACTAACATCCTACAGGAAGGACTGGTGTCAAAGCCACAGCTTAAAGTTCGATGTCAAGAAATGCATAATAGTATCTTTTGGGAGGTCAGCCACTCTAGGAAATTACCTCATCAGTAGCACTCCACTAAGAGTAGAACCAGTACTCTGGGATTTGGGAATGTATATAGATACTAACTGGGCTTTCGGCCAACATGTGTCTAAGGTAGTAAGGAAATTATTCTGCGTTACTCAACTTATAAGCTAGGGCATGGCATCTAGGCTCAAGAAAGTCAGTGTTCCCATGTATTTGCCCCTTATTAGGCCCAACATTGAGTACAATGCCCCCCTT